>NC_052519.1:5698392-5726604 GCF_014356525.2 Nilaparvata lugens
CAACTAACAAAGCAATACTGAAGCATTAAACTCAGACATTGTAGGTACAATGAAAACAAACGAGTATACACTAGAAATTTATTTACACAATTCACTACATTGTTCATCACTTCCTCTTCAATTTTTATTAGTTTACTAACAGACAGTTTATGAGGCCTGTAATAGCATAGATAATCATTTATATCGTTCAAATTCACTGTGTTTAAGAAAATGTCTTTTAGTTGTTTCACCAAATGATGATTTTCATGAGTTGAATGTTTAATTGCAATTTCACAGGCATCATACCAATCAATACACTCTTCTAACCTCATTTCCAATTCACTATCAGCTTGCATCCACTTGCACGGGTTCATGATGAGCAAATGAAGAAACTATACATATGTCGGTACTAATATAGAGAAATTAAACGGTTCCTGTGCCTTCCCTCCAATACAACATACACGAGCAGTATGATATTTCAATGCTTGCTTACAATAAACACATTGAATTTCTTCTCCGTTATAGAAAAAGCCATATCTTGCAAAGTTTTTCTTTTCTGTATTTGAATAGAATTGACATTTTTTCATGCTAAGCATTCTATTGTTTTCACACATGAAATTTGGAGATGAGTCCATATTTTTCATTATCAAATTATTGTAATGAACTGCTGCGAATAACGCACATGACCGTGCGGATTACGATGATGAATTTCACAGGCATTATAACACCAAGAACTTGTAAAGTAGTTAAAATTTGGTTTCTCAATTTCATCCGGTAAACAACATACGTTTTTGTGTAACCTTCTAAGAAACCTAGCTTTCTCTGTACTTTTGTGTGTAGATTTTATCATATCCTTCAAGATAAGATATCAATAATTCGTCTGTATAAATAAAATTACCATCTTCCCAGCGTATTTTGTGATAATTGTTCTCAGCCCATGTTACTTGCTTACGCAATTTAGCATTCAATTCCGACTTTGCAAATGGCGACTTGAAATGTAACACAACAAAGCTATTTAGCTGATCTACGATTCCGATTTCTTTCACGATAATTTGATTAGAAGTTCCCTTGAACCAATGCATGTCGACTGTTGCAAATTTTTTACAGGAGATTCCTCCTCCTCTTGTGCTGTTTTGTCCTCCTCCTTGTCCTCCTTTCTCCTCCTTTCCTCCTCCTCCTCCTCCTCCTCCTCCATTCTCCTCCTGTGGTTTAGGTGTACTACATCTTGAGTGATAGTAGAAGAAGTCTTGTTCGGTGTCAAGATCACACTGCATGTCAATAGATTGTGTTTTCTTCTCAGAATTATAAACATTATAGGCGTACTACATCTTGAGTCATAGTAGATGCTGTCTTCTTTATCAAGATCGCACTGTATCCCGATAGAGCGTGTTTTCTTCTCAGAATTAGAAGACATTCTAGATGTTAACCGATCAAAGCTAAAACCTCAAATGAGTAAAATTTGAAAAATGCAATACTTATATAGCTTGTACTCTATCGAGAAATTACTGAACTTCCTTCACCATGGAAGTAAGGGGAGTGTACTCCATGATACGATCACTGATTAAAATGCAATAAGCGGAAGTATTTGGAGGTACAGCTTCCTTAAATTCCATATCTATTCTAATATCTGTGGAGGATTTCAAATGAGAAGATTGATGTGAACAGTCAATTACAATCAGGGGTGTTTTAGTACAAAATGTGTCAAAATCAATCTCTGTTCCAATCTCAGTATTGATACTATGGTTATAGTACGCCGAGGGAAAATCCAAAAACATACGGTACATCAATTCTTGTTTACCAAGGAGGTTTTCATAAGGAAAATAGTCAGAGTTCAAGTAGACCTTTGCATTTTGAAGATTACAACTATCAAATTCCGAGATTGATTTATTAATTTTATTCTTACGATCTGTTTGAAATGCTAAAACAACATACTTTGGTGTGTCGAGATGGGATGCGGTTTTTACTGCCCAAGAATGAACAGTGCTATTTTGTAAATTTGGTAATTCTGAAATCTCCCAATGACGAAAGCTCAGCTTCAGCAGTGTATCAGCATCGAGCAATCTCAAAAATTTCAACCTCACATGATCTTCTAAAGTAATATAGGGAATTCTCCATTGAAGCTTCATTATTTTTATATTAACGTTTGTTGCTTCTGTACACTCGATGCAATTGAGATCTGTTGGTGATCTTAATAATACAAGTTCTTGTTTCAAGTTTAAAATTATTCTTTGAAAGTCTTCAAAAAATGGTAAAACTAATTTAAGAGGTACACAGAATGTAAACTTATTATCTTTCAGTGTATATCCTGCTCTGTCAAACCGGCCAAGTGATATGTGTTCTTATCAAACATATTTTTCACTAGTATAGCTTTAATTGTTGATGTTAATCCAATTAGTCTTGATTTAGAAATTTGTTGACCAGCCAATTCATATCGAATTTCATCAAAGAGATTTCCAATGAGGTTACTGGATAATATATACTTAGCTTCTATCGGAGCATCCCCAGCCTTCGCAGCTGGTTTTGTACACTTCACCTCCCCCTCAATAAATATAAATGATTTGCATGGAAGGCTGTACTGATCCATAGAAGCCACATGGATGCGAGCTTCATCTGAGGGTTTAATTTCTTGTCCCGAATATACTGTATGAGTATGGAACTGAAATTTAGTAATATCATTATAGAACTCAAGTTGAGATTCAACATCGAGAATTTCACTAATTGATGCGCCGTACATGACGCCAATCTACTATAAATCCCAACTTTTCCAATATTCTCGCGCTTTTCGCCGATATAGCACGTAGCTTTTTAGGTGTTGACTCTATCACGTTCGAGTCTCTAATGAGCTTCTGTGAGCAAATGCTAGTGCGAGGTTTGAAAACGAGGAATCCCATTTCAAGTTCTTTGTTTTTCACGAATGTGAAGTCTAATTGTAATTATATCTCCTCGGAAATCAATAAACGATCCTTCTTGATCGGTTACCTTTACATTAATGCTTTGAATTCTATGTGTGTTTAAAGGCATATAGATTATCGGATTAGGCGTTTCATTTATCAAATACCCGCTAGGTACTCTAGGTGAGAACTCATATATAATATGTTTCTGTTTGCCATCGGAGTAACTCCCACAGGCTATATTGCACTCAACTACAATAGAGTTAATATTTGTTATGCTAACTAAATGCTGAGAATAATACCATTTATTCGGTTGTAATATAACATTATCAAAACCAAGCATTTTTCCTATTGAAGTAGATGATGTAAAGTCAATAGGCTTATCAGAACGAATTTCGAGCTTCATAGTATTCGTGTTAGCTCTTATATTAAGTTTCTTTTCGTCACTATTCAATTTACTCTTTAAAGCTAATATAATGTCATCAACTTCATATGCACCCGTATCAAGATCAATTAATTTATCACCATATTTGAAGCTAGAATTTTTACCTTTTATAACATTTGCAATGCTATTGTAAGTACAGAAATTAATCAATCCAATTTCCCATTCTTTATTTTTATCCAAATCGAGAATTTCTGTAAATGTTCATAGAGATCACTTGATCTAGATCGTAATGTAATAACAACCATCTTATATGTTTTCGGTACAAATACTGGATTACAACTGGTTCGCAAAAAACAAGAGCATAAGGTGTCCACATATATTTGTATGTAATGGTTGCATGTGCTCAACATTGTAAAAGATATTTACACCTGTTTCTTTTTTCCAATATTTATTCAATTCATAAGGTGGTTGTAAATTACCAATTGGATCAAAATAGTAAACATTTGATCCTCATTTCTTATAACCAACCCATTGTGTATCATGTCCGGATTGAGTGTTTAAATTAACAATACAATTCTCATTTTTTAGAATTTTATTAGGTAATGTATCTATCATATATACACCTCGTAGGGGAATTTGTAATAATTTACACCATTTTATTAGATCGTGATTGGATAATTCACCATCAATATTTATTTTTTCACCTTCTTTGTCGTTCTACGTTTTTTAACTCTTTTTTTCTTTGGGAATAAACTTACACCATATGGTGAGGAGGATGTGGGGTTGGGCCCAATCAAAATACGACCACAGTAGATGGGAAGTGTACGTTTTGACGCTTTTTTTTATGACTTTTCCCCCCCTCCCCCCTCCCCCCGCACCCATCCTACCTTCCCTGCTCATCCCCCGCTCCTGCCGCACCTCCCCCACCCCCCTTAGAAGAACCTCTCTCTCTCTCTCTAGAAGAAGAGGAAGAAGAAGGAGAAGAAGAAGAGGAAGAAGAAGGAGAAGAAGAAGAGGAGGAAGAAGAAGAAGAGGAAGAAGAAGGAGAAGAAGAAGGAGAGGAAGATGATACTCTCTCTCTCTTGTCATGCTCTAGTTAGAAGGAGAGGAAGATGATACTCTCTCTCTCTTGTCATGCTCTAGTTAATATAGTCATGGCTAATTACATTTAGTCATGCTCAATTACATTTAGTCATAGTCTATTTGATGATTAATAGTAGAGAGAGATATGTGTGAGAGAGAGAGAGGCAATCTACTGACAGATTCAAGTGAAACGAACTTAACTGAAACATGTTCTTGACAATGGGTTGTACATACAACGAACACTGCCAGATTTAAGTGAAACGAACTTCTTGTGAAATGAATATCTTACTCTCAGATTTAACTGAAACATAATCTTGACAATGAGTTGTACACACAACGAACACTGGGAGATTTAAGTGAAACGATCTTCTTACTATCATAAATTCTAGATGAGATTTTATCATTCTTCCAAGAATATATGTCCAGTAGTAACATTCAAATCCCATCTTTTTCAAAACTCTTTATGTGGCAAGCATAGTTGAATATTCTTTGGAAGAATAATGGTGAATTCAAAGTTTTTTTCTGAATCTATATTGATATAAATCATTCTCACCAAATCTTACATTCTTAACATATTATCAAACTGAAAAACATTGTCATTTCTTGTTGTAGTTTTCACAACACTATGTAGCAACGTTTGCTTAGTGTGAGACAACCTTGGGCGTTATCATTACGCACCAATTCTGCTCTTGCCTGATGATTAACATGTTTCAAAATTTCACTCCAGAGAGCTTACAAGCACGAATGCTGTTGTGCTCTAATTCAATACGTCACTATTGTCACGTTTTGCAATTTCAGTTCACATAGCTTACAAGGACAAATGCAGTTCCGCTCTAATTCAATACTTGAGTATTGTCACGTTTTTGCAGAGTTCACAAGGACGAATGCATCTCTGTTCTAATTCATCTCAAATTCCTTGTTTCAGCTTGGAAAAATGCATGTGAAGATTGAAATAGAATGTAGCTATTTCTCCCAAGCAATTTGCATAGTGAAAATCGATTAAAGATTGATATGATCCTAACTTTAGGGTTTTAGAACATCGGCGTAGATACTTAAACCCATCTTATCATTATTAAATCACCTACTTGATCTTCTGTTAAATTATGAGATTTCGCTTCAATCCAATTCATATGGAAACTAACTTTCGCATAATTTCACACTATTTGGTATGCTATTCGGTGTATAAATAATGTGAGATAATCGTTGAATGTAGCCGAACATTGTAATCTTGTCACTTCATCATTCTCTGTATTTTTAATTGAAGTTGCTATTTCCTCACGAATTGATTTTTTGGTTGAAATTTTTCGTTATCAATATAAAAGAAGTAGTTATCAAAGCTAACAACCATCTCACCCATAAAATATAATTTTCGGTCAGAATCGTAGGAAATTCCATAAGGAATCGAGTTATCCAATTTTTCACTATGAAATGTATACAAATATTGTGCAAGCACTCGATTCTTTATCTTCTTTATGTTAGCGCTTGTATCACTCTCAAGCCTAGTTGAATTAAATATACTTGATTCGTTCATGCTTAGATCTTTTTCAGCTGCTGATGGTGATGCAACTTCTATTGTTTCATCATCATGTTTTTCTCCCAATTCCATACTTTCGTCTTCTTCTTCTTCTTCTTCTTCTCCTTCTTCTTGTTCCTCCTTTTTTGGTATAAAACTCTGATCAGAGTGGAGAGAAGATTTAGTTTTCCCCATTTCAACTAAAGGTGTGATAATCGGTTTAAAAAGTTTTTCTCTGTAATTGTCAGATTGCTTTTCAAAATGTACAATGCTTCTATGTTTATCTCTAATAACTTTCCTCAATTTCTTAATCTTATCGATTAGAGCAACACTAGCATTTTGTCTTCTACAAGACATCCTCATTCTTTCACTGCTACTCACTCTCTACTGAATGTCAATAAAGTTATCCAGACCCTGTCTATATTTTCTACTATTAGCTGTACATTCGGTCATAATAGTAAGAAAACTATGCTTCTTAGAATTCCACACATTTGAACACAATTTACTGAAATCTCTGAAGCAAATATCTTCACCCACATAGTCTCTATGTATTAATTTGAGTGATAATTGATCAATTTTGAATATAACAATCATATTTGCATTATCTCTGGTGAAATGTTTTTGTGTTGCACCATAACTTTGAATTAAATATGCTGTATCAATATTACGATGTCTACCCATAGTAAAATAATCTCTTATTTGAGGTGTGTGACTAAGTTGTAAATCATCGAATATAGCAAGAGAAAATTGTTTCAATTTATTGGGGTGGAGAATTCTCTCAGGAATATCATTGACATGAAATTCAATACCTTTCATTTTTGAAAAGACTTTTCTTAAAAACAAGTACTTATCTTGATATTGGCTTTTAGTATTTAAATAAATATGTTTAAATCTCAATCCATTTTTGGAAAAAATCAAGTTGAACAATAAATTCGTTTTACCACATGCAGATGGCCCTACAATGAGAATTCTAGCGTTATGTGGTATCAATGTTCCATTCTTACACCATACAGGCTTTTCCTCTTGTGCAATTAACTTATTGAAATTTACAATGTCGAGTTTGTTCATGTTGAGAAAGTGAGATATACAAACAGAACTGTTTCATGTGTCTGGTTCACTCGGTAATGAAGCGTTTCTAGGTGACTAGATGTACTCACCCATTCAACATCTAGTCACCTTGTGCCACATGCTACTAGCACTTCTCTATGACAAAAATGAGAAATGAAAGAGCGAACATTCAATTCAAGTTGTTTTTATTTAAAAAACACACAATGTAAAGAATATTACAACAGATGTGGATAGATAATGTACATTATTTACATCATATCATCTTACTCTAAGTATTTACAACAAATGTGGATAGATAATGTACATTATTTACATCATATATGATCTTACTCTAATTATTTACAACAAATGTGATTTGATAAAATTATACCATGTGATCTTACTCTAATTATTATTTACTCTAATAAGTTCTCTCGATTTATGAATGATGGTTGTGGAAATCCAATCCATTTCACAAGCAACTTATCCTTATCTTGTCTCAATATTTTTTCTATCAAATAAACATTTCTTTGAGATTCATTCAAAAGTGTTTTTTTAATTTCTTCTTGATAAAACCTACCCTGTATTATCTCACCACTAAGATCTTCTAATGAGTAAGTGATAGGTCTTGTGGGATGTATGCTCACAATTCGGAAATATTCGGATGACCAATTCATTAGATATTTTTTATCAAATATCTGTTTCTTTTTAGAAATTCTCACAATATCACCTAGCTTATATTTTGGTTTCAACACTTTTAATTCGAATCGTCTATCAAATGCAGAGTTTGGTGATTCTAAAACACGTTTACGATGTTTTTTAGTTACATCTTTAGGTCGCATTCCAATGCTACTGTGTACTGTATTGTTATAATCATCTACAATATTTTGTAAGTTATTAACCCAGTTTTTACTCCCATGTTCAGTTAAAGATCGATATATTTTTGATTTTATTGTACGATTAAATCTCTCAGCGATACTAGCTTTCTTATCAGTAAAAACAGAATAATGCTTGATATTATACTTATCTAACAAATCTTTCACATGCTTATTAAAATACTCCTTCCCTCCATCTGTCTGGAAAAAACGCATATGTCTATTCTTACAAATAATGGGTTCAAGTGCATTATAAACACTTTGTGCAGTCTTATCCTTTAAAGGTATACAATAAGCGTACTTAGTAAAACAATTAATAACAACTAAAATATAACGATATCCTTTATTGAATTTAGATAAGCTACCCATCTCAATCAGATCTGATTGATATAATCGTTCTCATTCTTCAACTCATATCTGCGTGTGGGGTAATTTACACGTGCAGCAGAGTGAAGCTCTGCTGCTAATTTTGCTCTATATTACTCATTCTTCTTCTTCTTTGTGTGAAGACACGCTTGAAACAGAATTCGATGTGTTGGTCACTAGCTTGTTACACACACACTGATCTGTGCCATCAGTTTGCTATTTTGTAGTGACCGAATGGTAATGTATCGATTCCGTTCTCTGCAATAAAGCGCTTGTCATCGAACGGGCTTAAACAAACCTTTGCGCATTCAATTTGATGCATGTTATGATTGAAGGATCTCAACATATTACATTTTTCTATATGTTGGCATCATTCAATCAAACATTTCTTATACAAGTCAAAACTAAGTTTTCTATTTTTCACATGTGTCTTCACACCTTTTGCCACACACTTATTTACAGTTTCCTCCTTCTCATTATTTACAAGATATGAATATAATTTCGCCCGTAATCCCAGAAAAGATTTTAAAGGAATTGAAGCTGCCTCATCCTTAAATTTCCCTACAACTTTATTCCTCTCATTGGAGAAGCATTCGTGCTCAGCTGGGTAATTTGGAGTATCAAACAATTCTAGATTTTCTCTTATCAGTTGGTAGACGTCGGGTGTCTCCAATGATAAGAGGAAGCTATCTGTATCAGTCATACAGAGCAGGATGCGTTGCCATGGTATGATTTTTTGCAATTTACAATAGAAAAAATCATACATGTGCAGTTTACTCAAATCCAGAATGCAGAAACCTGAATAGATTGGCTTATTCATTTTTAGTTCCAACTTTCGCGAGAAAACCGCAATCACATCCGAGCTTATTATCTGCCAGCATTTACATAGGGGATTTGAAATGTACTTATCTAGATGCTTGGCGTCTGTGATAATTTGAACATTACATTGATGCCGATTTCCCTGTATCGATTTTCCATAGCATAAGTTACTCATCTGTTTAAAGAAGGACACTTCAAATTTATTTTTCGCGGCTTGCCTATTACAGGTATTGAACTCAATGTAGTTCTTCAACCAAGGTGATTGGGAAAAGCTAATGACTCGATGTACCTTTGTTAATTGCAATCCGAGTTGAAGGTACAGTTTCAAATTCATGTAATTAACAATGTACCTCTCTCGATCAAAAAGCGTGTTCATGAGTTTTTTAGTCAGAGTTTGACCGTTCTCATTGGTTTGGTACTCGGTGAACAATTCGCTAGGAGGAATTTGATGAAGTGGAGCTAGAGGGAAATTGGCATGCATATCATGTAACTCCTGTGGGTACTTGAGATCACATTCAATTACATAACCAGTTTCTGATTCACTCTCCAAATTTGTAAAGTCAAGAGCATGGATTTCTTCCTCTGAGAGGAACTTGAAATTTCCATAAGGTAAGAATTGATTCATAGAGTGTGCATACAAAGAATTACAATCTATATAAAGCAAATAGTTACTTGGTTTTGTGGGATCGTATGTGTCAGGGATGTGTTTGTTATTGGCTTCACAATAACGCTTGCCAATAAACGAAACACCACCGCGCATTCCTGATTCAAACAATAGATGTATATCAGGATCGCTAATCAATTGGAGTTCAACCCGGGTGAACTTTAACATACAATTCCAAGTGTAATGAGCAAGCGAAAGAAAATGAGTCACATCGAGGCCATATGACCTAAAAAGCGTTGACCTCATTTCTTCGAAAACCTCAACTAATAGCATGACGTCTAGGCACAGATAGAAATCATGATACTCACCGAGAGATTTCAACTTGAATGTTGAGAACACTCTTTGTGCATGCTCATATTATTTGGGGGAGAGGGGTGTATCGTTAAGATCATTATAAAAACATTCTATCGGAGGGACAGAAGTCTCAGCGAATTTTTCAGGGCAAGATATGTACGAATAGGGATATACTCCTTTTTTCAACAATAGTTGCCTTTGTTCGAGATCGGGGTCATTAAATACTGAAAACAGTCGTTTGAACTTCGATTCCATATCTGTACTATCTACCAAGTTGCGCACTAATACTTCTAAAGATTCATTCATAAATTTATATGAATCTAAAAACTTGATTTTTCCCACTGTCAATGTCAAAAATCTTTCTGATGTATTGGCAATACAGGAAATTTCTTTTTTACATTTTGCGAGAGCTTTTAGAATAAAATGACTGTCAAATCCGCTAAAATTATGGAAGTAACAGCTAATCGTATCGTCAGTTCGAGTATTTAAATTACACGACACATGAGCAGCACACAAAAACTTTCCATTTTCATGTGCATGATGGCGAACCTTTGTGTCTGTTTCGGTAAAAACTTCATCGCAAAGGCCGCACTTATCAGCGTTTTGAAATTTGCGTTGCTGACGATCACTTAAATGCTCCATCGGAATTTCACATTTTATATCTGCACTCAATAAATCACCCACTTCGATTATTTTCCTTGAGAAATTTCTCCATGATCTTTTCATTGATATTACTCGATCTATAGAGTACTGGTCCATACGCGATATCCCCATTCACATCAATTACAACGAAACAATACCCGCATGGAATATGACGCGCCATTTTCTTGGTGTAACTTCTGGTAATAGGTACATCCTCAGATTCATTATCATCCATATTCACAACAAATGTTTCCAAATCCGCGTAGATTGTATACTTTTTCTTCAAAGTCGAACCGAGTTTTCTAAATTTGATTGTCTCACCACGTTTTGGGTATGAAGTTCTCTGAGACTGGAACTTTGAACAAAGCTCTAGATGTCTCATCAAATTTGCTTTCCCATCCCGGTTTACTGTTTTGTCTGATGTAAATCTGTGAAAACAGAAATTACAAACAGCTACTTGACGATTATTTTTCGAAAGGTGAGAAAGAAGACGCGACAATCCGTTTTTCCCGTTCGCGGTGTTAATTAAACAAAAATGAGTTTTTCCTGCATCGCCTTTCAACATTAAAAGATTAATTTGGTATTTACGCGTATGGAATATACTTGTTCGATAGGGGAAAAACTTTTTGTTGTCATACGCGATAACATGAATTGCGATGTCTGTATTGAGAATTTCAAATTTCTTTATGTCGCGATCGGTGGTTGGGAAATTAACTCCGCGAGTGTTCAGCCTGTGAGCAAATTTGCTCAAATATTTCACCGTTAAGCGACTGTTATTCGGTTTCTGGTGAAAATAGGCTAGAACACTCCACAGAAAACACTTTTTATCAGAAAGATTTTTGATATTGATAACACATAGCTTATTCTTGATGAACTGGGGTGTTTGAATATAACTGCTTGTGTACATTGGATTATATCTAATCACATTTACATCAAGCGAGTCAATCTTCTTCAACACCCACCCACTCCCAAATCGAACAAAGTTATCGAATGAACTTAAAATTTTCCTAACTGCTAACATAAATTGTTCATTCAATTCGTCATAACTCTCCAAGACATTCATGCCTATGGCCGAGTAGCTATGAAGATTCACAATGGATG
Organism: Nilaparvata lugens; assembly: GCF_014356525.2. Taxonomy (NCBI): domain Eukaryota; kingdom Metazoa; phylum Arthropoda; class Insecta; order Hemiptera; family Delphacidae; genus Nilaparvata; species Nilaparvata lugens. Next base: position 5,710,052 of record NC_052519.1, read on the forward strand.
AAACAGCTTCGGATTCCTCTGATTCTAAAACCACCATCTTATACAATAATACATTTAATACTAAAAACCATTGACATTTCCTTCGAAACGTGCAGCGTGTTCTCTTATTATCTCGAAAACACGAGTTTTCGAGTTTTGAAGCACATTTTCAATGTCAGGTGCTACGTTTTCGAAGGAAATGCGATGGCAATTGCTCGCGAACTCACCCCTCCAACTCTGTGTTCTCTGCTATGCTCCATCTCTGCTACTAGCGGGTTACTGAAAACAAACAAAGAATATATTACTATGGCACAGAATTAGATATAAAAACAAGTAAACATTAATCTAAAAATCAGTTGTGATTTAACAAGCTGCAAGTACAGTGCAAAAAATGCTCTCACAGGATCAGATTTTCATGCACGAACGATTGAGGTATTAACATTTGATAATCGATGGAAATTAGAATCGAGTCTGTTGTCACCTCAAAATATGGCTAAACAGGGTTTTAAATTTGTGCGAGCACCTGACGTTGTTCAATGCGTGTTTTGTTCAGTATATTTAGAAAATTGGTTGGCAACAGACGATCCTAGTAAGGAACATGAACGATGTAGTCCAAATTGTGGATGGCGCAAAGAAGATAATATTTCATGTGAAGAGGAGAATTTCGATAATAATATTCTACGGCAATATGAAGAACGAGTTTTAACTTTCCATCGTCCAGAACCATTCAAGCTCTCGGTATTTATTAATAGAGCAGACTATTTTGCAATAAATGGATACTTTTTACATGAGAAATCATATCTGCAATGTGTATTTGCAAATATATTATTGAAAATCCTTATGAAAAAGTGATACATGTTCCATTTTGTATATATAAAAAGATGAGCTATAATGGTAAAGAAACGACAAATGATGAAAAAGAAGATGCTGTGGGAAAACAAGCTGGATATTGTACAATATGCACTCTGTTGTAATCGAGATATTAGTGATTCCTAAGTGCATTGTAGTAGTAGTATCAGGAAAGAAGTAACTTCTGAAAAATCATGATTAGAAAAATAAAGAATTATATCATACTTACATGCAATGAATGATGTGCTGTACTGTCTCTCTCTCTCTCTCTCTCTCTGCTTACACTAGTTCTTCACACGTCTTTCCTCCTCGAAGACTGGAGTGATTATGCAGTCTCGAACTCTGTGAAATCAACGAACATAATGAAAATCACAATAATATTAGAAGAAATTTAGCAAGTCAACATGTGATGTGAATTATGAAAATTAATGAGGAGATTACATTCGAAATATTGTTATTCAAGATATGTGGAGTGAGAATTCGAGTGCATTGTGAGAATTTGATATTTTTTCTCTGAATGCACCTTGCTGCACGTGTAAGAATGCATTTGTATGTCAAGGATGTGACAAGTGGGAAAATGCACTATCTCTCACTCATCCTAAAACAGAGAGAGAGGATCGAATGAGTATATAAGTGGCGGTTATTGGATTTGCCAGCTTCATTCGACCACTAGTCACGTTTCACACATATCCTCACTATCATCATCATGGAGTCCACACGTGAGCAGTACATCCTTCCGGATACACCTCCCCAACAAGAACCATCATTCCCATCTTACTGGGCAGCGCAAGCTGCGCGGAAGAAGAAGATTCCTTCCACCAGTGGTGCTCCCCCTGCTGCATCCGAGCCCGAGGAGTCGCCCCTGAAGAGACATGGAGTCTTCGTGGAGAGAGGGATGAGCGGCGATGAGCTCATTGTACCAGACACACCACCACCATCTCATCTAGGATGGGCACCGAAGCGAGTGCCGCTAACAACAATTACCACCAACAGGCAGCAGGGGAAGAGAAAACTGCAATTTCTGGAGGAGGAGGAGGAGGAAGAAACCAACTTCGTACCCTCACAGGTTAGTTATTTCAAATATTATTAACATGTAATGTGAACAGATAATTTTAAATAATGTTGTCATCCAAAAGCTTGCTAGTATCTGATAAATTTCTTACTGAGAAAAACTAATTTCCAATGTTCACATTACATGTACTCACATTGGAGTTATTGATGAATCTGATTTGAAAGACAATTTCTTGATAACGAATATAGGAACTTAATTCAACTTTAGAGTTCAGTTAAGATGTATATTCGACTACATGAATATGATATATTCATTTGAATTGAGCATAAATTGTTTTATGAAATCAAGAAATATAATTATTTGAAGTGATTAGGTTGAATGCATGCTACTATCTAATAAGTGAGAAAAAACTAATTTCCAATAGATGTCTTTGTACAATGCACAATGTGATATTAAATGATTAGAGTTCAGTTAAGATGTGTATAATTTTATTTTTGAACTGATCAAGCTTACTTTTATTCAAAAAATTGAATAAGATGAATATTTTGATTTCATTATTATGATGCTTACATATTATTTGCTATAATATTGAAGTGATAAGAAAATTACTGATTTAGTTGATAGTTATATTGTGATATTGCGGGATGATGATGAGGACTTCATCGCACTCATCAATAACCCATCACCAAAACCGTGGATGCCTCTCCGCGAGCTGGCGGAGGATGTTCCACATGCTATATCTCAGTGCGGGAGGAAACGAACCATCATGGTAGAAGAATTATTTTGAAAATTAATATTGCATCTACGAAGAAAATTACGATTACAACTATCAAATTCCGAGATTGATTTATTAATTTTATTCTTACGATCTGTTTGAAACGCTAAAACAACATACTTTGGTGTGTCGAGATGGGATGCGGTTTTACTGCCCAAGAATGAACAGTGCTATTTTGTAAATTTGGTAATTCTGAAATCTCCAATGACGAAAGCTCAGCTTCAGCGGTGTATCAGCATCGAGCAATCTCAAAAATTTCAACCTCACATGATCTTCTAAAGTAATATAGGGAATTCTCCATTGAAGCTTCGTTATTTTTATATTAACGTTTGTTGCTTCTGTAGACTCGATGCAATTGAGATCTGTTGGCGATCTTAATAATACAAGTTCTTGTTTCAAGTTTAAAATTATTCTTTGAAAGTCTTCAAAAAATGGTAAAACTAATTTAAGAGGTACACAGAATGTAAACTTATTATCTTTCAGTGTATATCCTGCTCTGTCAAACCCGGCCAAGTGATATGTGTTCTTATCAAACATATTTTTCACTAGTATAGCTTTAATTGTTGATGTTAATCCAATTAGTCTTGATTTAGAAATTTGTTGACCAGCCAATTCATATCGAATTTCATCAAAGAGATTTCCTATGAGGTTACTGGATAATATATACTTAGCTTCTATCGGAGCATCCCCAGCCTTCGCAGCTGGTTTTGTACACTTCACCTCCCCCTCAATAAATATAATGATTTGCATGGAAGGCTGTACTGATCCATAGAAGCCACATGGATGCGAGCTTCATCTGAGGGTTTAATTTCTTGTCCCGAATATACTGTATGAGTATGGAACTGAAATTTAGTAATATCATTATAGAACTCAAGTTGAGATTCAACATCAAGAATTTCACTAATTGATGCGCCGTACATGACGCCAATCTACTATAAATCCCAACTTTTCCAATATTCTCGCGCTTTTCGCCGATATAGCACGTAGCTTTTTAGGTGTTGACTCTATCACGTTCGAGTCTCTAATGAGCTTCTGTGAGCGAATGCTAGTGCGAGGTTTGAAAATGAGGAATCCCATTTCAAGTTCTTTGTTTTTCACGAATGTGAAGTCTAATTGTAATTATATCTCCTCGGAAATCAATAAACGATCCTTCTTGATCAGTGACCTTTACATTAATGCTTTGAATTCTATGTGTTTAAAGGCATATAGATTATCGGATTAGGCGTTTCATTTATCAAATACCGCTAGGTACTCTAGGTGAGAACTCGTATATAATATGTTTCTGTTTGCCATCGGAGTAACTCCCACAGGCTATATTGCACTCAACTACAATAGAGTTAATATTTGTTATGCTAACTAAATGCTGAGAATAATACCATTTATTCGGTTGTAATATAACATTATCAAAACCAAGCATTTTTCCTATTGAAGTAGATGATGTAAAGTCATAGGCTTATCAGAACGAATTTCGAGCTTCATAGTATTCATGTTAGCTCTTATATTAAGTTTCTTTTCGTCCCTATTCAATTTACTCTTTAAGCTAATATAATGTCATCAACTTCATATGCACCCGTATCAAGATCAATTAATTTATCACCATATTTGAAGCTAGAATTTTTACCTTTTATAACATTTGCAATGCTATTGTAAGTACAGAAATAATCAATCCAATTTCCCATTCTTTATTTTTATCCAAATCGAGAATTCTTGTAAATGTTCATAGAGATCACTTGATCTAGATCGTAATGTAATAACAACCATCTTATATGTTTTCGGTACAAATACTGGATTACAACTGGTTCGCAAAAAACAAGAGCATAAGGTGTCCACATATATTTGTATGTAATGGTTGCATGTGCTCAACATTGTAAAAGATATTTACACCTGTTTCTTTTTTCCAATATTTATTCAATTCATAAGGTGGTTGTAAATTACCAATTGGATCAAAATAGTAAACATTTGATCCTCGTTTCTTATAACCAACCCAGTGTGTACCATGTCCGGATTGAGTGTCTAAATTAACAATACAATTCTCATTTTTTAGAATTTTATTAGGTAATGTATCTATCATGTATACACCTCGTAGGGGAATTTGTAATAATTTACACCATTTTATTAGATCGTGATTGGACAATTCACCATCGATATTCATTTTTTCACCTTCTTTGTCGTTCTACGTTTTTTAACTCTTTTTTTCTTTGGGAATAAACTTACACCATATGGTGAGGAGGAGGATGTGGGGTTGGGCCCAATCAAAATACGACCACCTCTCGAGATTGGAGGGTACGGTTTCAAATAGTAACCTCTACCTGCAATATGCTGTTTCAACTGAGCAATAGCTTTTTTCCTTATCGAGCTGCTATGAGTTTTCACTGTGCTCTTCTTCTTCTTCTTTCTCAATCCACCACCAAACGCTGCTTTAGCTTTCATCACGTTTGTTACAAGATAACTAAGTGCTCTTTCACTTAGAGATGATTTCGGATTCTTGAATATTTCCCACGCTGTGTTTGCAAGAGCTCTGTCTGCAATCGCACGCGACTTATTATCACTATTTTGAGTGTATGCTATATCATGTACCTTACAGGCTCTATCTAATGAATTTATGCCTTCATCCCCCCTCTTTAACCTTTCATTAACCTTGGTGCCAGGCCCACACCACTGGTACCCCCCCGGGAGGTGAATTTCAGGTGATGCGTTTATTAATTTATTTATAATAGTTGATGTAATGTCCCCCGCAGTACCCGCTATACCTTTGACAATTTTGCTAGCTGAAGTCAAGATTCCTTTACCTCGTTTCCTAGAAGATAACTTTCTTCTACATACCATTTTTCATTACCTTTCAACTCAATAGTTGAACACCGACTGAGGTTAATTAATCAAACACTTAACCTCAATCGAGAGACAAAGAAATTGTCTCACTATGTGCTTTATATATTACTACAAAGTTGGTATGTTTTAATCAATAGGGAATACAATTTTCTATCATCATGATGTGTCTTATTAACACACTTGTTAAGTATGTTGTAAGTTTTGTAGAAATTGCAAAGAATTGAACGTTCATCAATCATAAATCTATACCATGTCTCAGACTAACATCGAGAGAAGCATCTGATGAATTGACACATGATTTGATATAAGATAATGTATGATTTCTCACTAGCAGTGATTCCTGCATCAATTGAGGTGTTTCCAAATCCCTAATCTTATTTCGTACATTTTGTATAGATTCCAATATTCTCTTACTATCATTTTGCATTGAATCATATTTTTTCAAGCAATATGGAAAAGTAATAGCATATTCACACAACATATTATAAAGAGAAGAACAAATAAAACTCTCCATACGATTATCTTCATTGCACAACTTCTCCATTCAAGTGTTGTAAGCATACTGATGAAAATAGATTGCTATATCTATAGTGAGTGTATAGCGCAAACAGATGGAGGAGAATCTCGCAACAAGGTCAAGACTGGCATGCGCGTGCGCGCAGCAGCAACTATAAAATAGCTTCTCTTGTGAGCGAACACTCATTGACTGTACAAGAGCATTACTATTCTACATTCATTGAGTGTTCAGTTACAAGAGGATCTATTCTTGCGTGAACTATTCTACATCTTCTTCTTCTTTGACACAACAAACAGGTGAGAATTAAGAACAATTTTTTAAAAACAATATTACAATTTATTATCAAACACTACAATATTTACATTATATACTACTTGTGAAGCATATAACCGCTACATGCTATGAGAATAAGATTGTTACATTTTAACAATCTTAATATCACTCCATGTAGCGGTTATATGCTTCACTACTATTCCTAAATTTTTACACTTCGAATTAAATTCAACAACTTTAGCAGGTGAAATTATTGAAGAAAATCTCTGAGGAAGGTATACCTCAGAGATTTTCTTCGTAGATGCAATATTAATTTTCAAAATAATTCTTCTACCATGATGGTTCGTTTCCTCCCGCACTGAGATTATAGCATGTGGAACATCCTCCGCCAGCTCGCGGAGAGGCATCCACGGTTTTGGTGATGGGTTATTGATGAGTGCGATGAAGTCCTCATCATCATCATCATCCCTCGCGGCTGCCTCCTCCAGTAGCGGAGCCATGGAGGTGTTCTCAGACATACGTTTCTGTTAAAATGAAAATCTATGATTAGTAACTTTATTATAATTTGTTTCAGATTATCAACTACTTGTGATCAACAGATTATTGTCATAATCTCAACTTGATATCATCAGATTGACAAGACATTCTCTACTTGTGATCAACAGATTATTGTCATAATCTCAACTTGATATCATCAGATTGACAAGACATTCTCTACTTGTGATCAACAGATTATTGTCATAATCTCAACTTGATATCATCGGATTGACAAGACATTCTCTACACAAAGTGAGTAATATCAGTTATTGAAATAATATTTCTTGCAGAATCCAATAGTGAATCAAATTAATAAGCAAACTCTTTCATGCAACAAATAACTATCAACTGAATCAGTAATTTTCTTAACACATCACTTCAATATTATAGCAAAAAATATGTAAGCATCATAATAATGGAATCAAAATATTGATCTTATTCAATTTTTTGACTGAACTACTAGTAAGGTTGATCAGTTCAAAAATAAAATTATACACATCTTAACTGAACTCTAATCATTTAATATCACAATATAACTATCAACTAAATCAGTAATTTTCTTATCACTTCAATATTATAGCAAATAATATGTAAGCATCATAATAATGAAATCAAAATATTCATCTTATTCAATTTTTTGACTGAACTACTAGTAAGCTTGATCAGTTCAAAAATAAAATTATACACATCTTAACTGAACTCTAATCATTTAATATCACATTGTGCATTGTACAAAGACATCTATTGGAAATTAGTTTTTTCTCACTTATTAGATAGTAGCATGCATTCAACCTAATCACTTCAAATAATTATATTTCTTGATTTCATAAAACAATTTATGCTCAATTCAAATGAATATATCATATTCATGTAGTCGAATATACATCTTAACTGAACTCTAAAGTTGAATTAAGTTCCTATATTCGTTATCAAGAAATTGTCTTTCAAATCAGATTCATCAATAACTTTAATGTGAGTACATGTAATGTGAACATTGGAAATTAGTTTTTCTCAGTAAGAAATTTATCAGATACTAGCAAGAGTAGAGGGAGTTCAGGAGTAAGAGGCCACTTTTTTGCTCGAGATCCCCCTCCCCCCTCTCCCCCCTCGTCCATCCCTCCACCCCTTCCCCCCGCCTGTAGGGCGGGGGGTGTTCTAAAAATAGATTTCCCCTTCCCCCTGTCCAGTGGAGGTGAGGGGGATAGAGAGAGAGGGAGATATATCTTTCTCTCTCTTTCTAAAAATAGATTACCCCTTCCCCCTGTCCAGTGGAGGTGAGGGGGATAGAGAGAGAGGGAGATATATCTTTCTCTCTCTTTCTAAAAATAGATTTCCCCTTCCCCCTGTCCAGTGGCGGTGAGGGGGGTAAGATATCTCTCTCTCTCTCTCTCTCCAGGTGAGGGAAAAAAAATTTCCCTTTTAGGAGGAAAAATTCCCTCTGTCTACTGTCAAATTGAAGTGAATTCATATTTCTACATCTAATGCTATGCTGACAGATTGAGGTGAATCCTAAAGATGTGGGAAAAAATCTCTTTGAGAAATTCCTTTGGTGACAAATTAAAGTGAATTCATATTTCTACATCTAATGCCATACTGACAAATTGAAGTGAATCCATTTTGCTCCAATGGATTGATGACAGGTTCAAGAGATCTCCTTCTTTTACTAGTGTCATCTCTTTCCTGCACCCTTTCCGAAAGGAAAGGAGATAAGAATCAATTCTTTCTACATCTAATGCTATACTAACAAATTGAACTGCATCCATTTCGCTCTACTATGATGACAGGCTCAATTGATTCTTATCTCTTTCCCACACCCTTCTCTAACCCAAGTAAAGGAGGCAAGAATCAAGTTCCATTTGATCGATCGTTCCTATAGTGTGAAACGATTCCCACCAGCATTACAAAAGGAAGGAATCTAGTATGGGAAGATATTAGCTCTTTAGAGTAAAGTGACAGGTGCATTCGATCGCACGCGCCTCTCATCTGCTCCGCACCCTGTGAGGTCGCTTAATAACTCCTGCAACGAAAACCGTTGCATGAAAAAAAATCGATTTATGTGACAAGTGTTACTCGTTAAAGTTACTTCACTCAACCTTCTTCAAGATTTATCGATATAGTCAAAAATGACTAGGGTGAAAACTATAGCTGTTGAAGTTCACTTGTACAACCTTCTTCAAGATTTATTGATATGGTCAAAAATGTCAATCATGGTGGTCCAGACTGTAATTTGAAACTATAGGTGTTGAAGTTCACTTGTACAACCTTCTTCAAGATTTATTGATATGGTCAAAAATGTCAATCATGGTGGTCCAGACTGTAATTTGAAACTATAGGTGTTGAAGTTCACTTGTACAACCTTCTTCAAGATTTATTGATATGGTCAAAAATGTCAATCATGGTGGTCCAGACTGTAATTTGAAACTATAGGTGTTGAAGTTCACTTGTACAACCTTCTTCAAGATTTATTGATATGCTCAAAAATGTCAATCACGGTGGTCTAGACTGAAACTATAGGTGCTGTCTCACTCTACCTTTAAAAGATTTATCGATATACTCAAAAATGTCTAGACTGAAACATTCACTCTCTCACACTCAACTCAAGATTTTATGTTTTCGGCGCCAATATAAAGTCTTTATATTTGACCAAATCCATTTTTTCTGTAATAATTTGCACTACCTGATGTTCGTTAAGCCCATGATCCTTTGCCTCAATCCAATTCATATGGAAAGAAACTTCGGCATATTTTGATACAATATCTAATGCGATTCTGTGTATGAATAGGCTTAGGTAGTCAATGAAGGGTGCCGAACATTGTAGTCTCATGACAGCACCCTCTTCCGAATTTTTAATTGCCTCAGCTATTTCATCACGAACGCTTTTCACAGCGTCTACCATCTCGTTTTTCTTAATAAAATCTCCAATATCATTTTTAGTTGCATACTTTTCTGCAATTTGATTAATCAGAATAGCAATAGCATCTTTTGTAATAAACTGCTCAATACCCTCCATAATATTAGCTTTTATTGCACCCGCCATTTCAGATAATCGTTTTTCAAACTCTTCCTTTGTTAATGAAGAACTAATCAATTTCTGCAAAGTAGATTCTAAATATTGCTTATCAATTCCCGATGGGTGAGTTTCATTTACTTTAGTAAAAATTTCTGTACTAAGTTGTTTCAATTTAGTATTGAGATAGTTTCTGTCCAGCACCTCCAAATTCTTAAATTTTATCTGATACGGCTTTTAATTTTTCATCTAAATAAGCCTTATCAACTTTATCGTTGTTAATACTGAGCAACTGAGATGAAAAGCTGTCTGTTAAAGTTTTCACTTCACCTAATGCACTCTCTAGAGTTTGAGTTCTCTCCCCAATAGCTTTATCGATATTACTACTGAAATTTTGTAAGGTGCTTAGAATATGTTCTCTTTCAATTATGCTCACTCCAATATTCTTTGTATTTTCCGAAACGAGTTTGGTTATTTGCGAATCTAAATAAAATTTCACAGCTTCGCTGATTCCTTGCTGATTTATCGATTCGATTATCTTCTGTGTTATCGAGTCAATATCACACGTAAGACTAGCTCCGCTAGGTGTATCAATTCGTCCAAACCGATGTAGAGTCATCGTGACACTAAACAATTAATTTTGCTTCTTTTAGCTCTTCAATTATACTTGCAATTTCCACATCATGCCCAGTGTTCCCACTAGCTTTTGAGGAATAGAGTAAATTTAATCTTTCCACTAATTCGTCAAAATTATCAAAGTATTGATAAATTCTATCATGAGAATTATTTTTTACAAATTTCAATAAACCCCAACCCTTCTTTTTACTAATTTTTTTACTGGGAAATAACTTTTGAATCAATCACGATTTAATTCCCCTGATTTCGTTTAACATAGCCTCTTCGATCTAAATGTATACCTGTAAGTGTTAAGATTTTTTTATACTTATCCAGATCTCTCTCATTATAAAGATTTGAGTTTGGTCTCGCACTGAATAACAACTCAAGTAGACCGTGTGTTAATCGAAATCTTTCACTATCAGTGTCAATATTACGATGTCGACCCATGGTAAAATATTCTCTTATTTGAGGCACGTGATTAAGTTGGAAGTCATCGAAAATGACAAGAGAATATTGTTGAATTTTGTTGGGGTGAGCTATAGATTCCGAATTGCTGTTATATGAAATTCAATACCCTTCATTTTTGAAAAGACTTTTCTCAAAAACAAGTACTTATCTTGATACTCGCTCTTCGTGTGCAAGTATATAGTTTTAAATCTCAACCCATTCTTTGAAAAAATTAAATTAAATAGTAAATTGGTCTTGCCACAACCTGAAGAGCCTATTATAAGGATCCTTGCATTATGTGGTAATAACTTACCATTTTTACACCATGTTGGCATTCTTTCTCTCTTATAACATTGTCGAAATTTACTATCGGAATCATGTTAGTCACGTGTACAGCATGCGATCTGATAAGGAACTGATAAGTTATCAAGGAGGAAGAGATTGTGGGCTAGACACCATAGCTTATCACATCGGGATGCAAGCGCTCTCCCCTTTCAATGCACTGATAGAAGTTTCTCACCCGCGGCCTCTTCACGAGAACGCTTGAGCCTTAGCAAATAAAACTTCAGATTAAAATGAAACTGAGAAGCATTTTTTGATAGAGACGTATTATATTTACACCAAATCTTTGTCATATTTTTACACTGAATGGAATGTATTTGCAATAGATTATTTACAATAAATGTACGTGATATTTACAATAGATTATTTACAATAAATTTACATGATATTTACAAAAGATTATTTTTCATCTAATAGTTGATCCTTACTAATATAACTAGGAGTTGAAAACCCAATCCATTTCACAAGCAGTCCTTTTTTATCTCGTTTTAATATTTTTTCAATCAAATACACTTGTCTCTCCGATTCATTTAATTGTGTTTTTTTAATTTCTTCTGCATAAAACCTGCCACTAATTACTTCTCCGTTTAGATCTCGCAAGCTATACGTTACAGGTTGAGAAGGAAATATAGAATGAATTACAAAGTACTCTGCGCTCCAGTTTATGTTATAAGATTTATCAAAAAGAACCCTTTTCTTTGAGATTCGTACAACATCTCCTAGCTTAAATTTCGGTTTTGAATTTTTCAATTTATATCATCTATTGAATGCAGAATTCAATGACATTAAAACATGATTACGATCTTTTTTCGTCACATCTTTAGGTTTCATTCTAATGGATGAATGCATTGTTGCATTATAATCTTGAACTAATCTGTCTAGTTGTGATGACCAGTTTTTGGTTCCATGTTCAGTTAAATATCTATAAATTTTTGCTTTGAGTGTTCTATTAAACCTTTCAACTATGGAGGCTTTCTTATCAGTAAAAACATGATAATGTTTAATACTATATCTATTTAATAATGCTTTAACTTTTAAATTAAAGAATTCTGTTCCTTGATCTGTTTGGAACAGCTTAACTCCTTATTTTTAGAAATAATTGGCTCGAGAGCGTTAAATACAGATTGGCTTGACTTGTCTTTTAATGGTACACAATATGCAAATTTTGAAAAACAATTAATAACAGCTAAGATATATTTGTAACCCTTATTAAAACGTGATAAACTTGTCATCTCAATGAGATCGGCTTGAAGCAAGTCTTTTTCACTTTTCAACTCATATTTGCGAGTGGGATAGTTCACAGTTCATACGTAGCCAATACAGATTGGCTTGACTTGTCTTTTAATGGTACACAATATGCAAATTTTGAAAAACAATTAATAACAGCTAAGATATATTGTAACCCTTATTAAAACGTGATAAACTTGTCATCTCAATGAGATCGGCTTGAAGCAAGTCTTTTTCACTTTTCAACTCATATTGCGAGTGGGATAGTTCACACGCGGCACGCTATGAAGCTCTAAAGCTAACTTAGATCTAATAATATTCATGATATTTACAACAGTCAAATCAAAATCAGTGGTGTTGGATGGTTGTCATGGCACATACTGATCATCATTTAGAGTGTTGAGACTATAATGACCGAAAGGGAGAGTATCAACACCATTCTCAGCAATATACCTCTTATCATCATAAGGGCTCAAACAGATTTTTGCGCATTCAACCTGGTACATGGTGTGATTATACGATCTTAACATATTAATTTTTCTACATGTTCACTACGTTCAAACAATGATTTCATATATAAATTAAAATTAAGCTTTCTACATTTTACTCCGCTCTGTACACCCTTTGCTATACATTTATTTACAAGTTCTTCATTCTCGTTACAAACTAAATATGAGTAAAGTTTGGATCTAAGTCCGAGAAATCTATGGACAGGCTTTGACCCGTCTCATCCTTGAACTTTCCTACAACTTTATTCCTCTCCATGGAAAAGCAAGGGTGGGAAGGGGATAGTTAGAAGTATCGAAAAGGGTCAAATTTTCTCTAATCAACTGATACACATCTTCGACTTTAAGGTTAAGAAGAAAACTGTCGGTGTCAGTCATGCACATTCTATACGATCCCACGGTATAATTTTTTGTAATTTACAATAGAAAAAATCGTACATATGGAATTTACTCAACTCCAGTACACTGAAGCCGGAATAGACAGGCTTGTTCATTTTAAGTTCCAACTTACGAGAGAAAACCGCGATCACGTTCGGACTAATTATTGCCAGCGTTTACATAGCGGGTTTGAAATGTACTTATCTAACCGTTTTTCATCCGTGATAATTTTAACATTCATTTGCTTACGACTACTCTGTATTGTCTTGCCAAATATCAGATTGCAACAGGCCTTAAAGAAGGATATTTCAAATTTATTTTTCGCGTTCTGTCTATTCCGGATATTAAAGTCGATGTAGCTTTTCAGCCAGGAGATTGGGAAAAGCTAATGACGCGATGCACTTTCAATAATTTCAAACCGAGCTGGAGGTAGAGCTTTAAATTGACATAGTGAACAATGTACTTTTCACGGTCGAAAAGTGTGTTCATGAGCTTTTTGGTTCCAGTTTGACCGTTCTCATTTGTTTGGTAGTTCGACAGCAAGTTGGGTTTTATAGTCGATTGGCGACATGTTAGGCGGGGGAGCGGCGGCAATTAGTGAAATACTGGATGTGGAGACAGACCTTCAGTTTTATAATGATATACTAAATTCCAATTCACACTCATACAGTTTATTCGGGACAGGAAATAAAAAACTCTGACGAGGCACGTATTGGCATAAATTCTTTAGATGTCTATTCTTTACCTTGTAAATCATTCATATGATTGAGGGAACAGTTAACTGTACAAAACCGGGAAAAGACCCAGCCGATACACCAGTTGCAGCAGGGTATAAATTAAGCAGTAACGTAATCGGTAACCTTTTGACGAAATACGATATGAATTAGCAGGTCAGCAAATTTCTAAATCAAGATTGATGGATTAACATCACAATTAAAGCTATATTGGTGAAAAATACTCTCGATAAAAACACATATCACTTGGCTGGTTTTGACAGAGCAAACAAAAATTTCTTGTGCGAAAACAATCGAATGCAAAGTATGAAAATGGCTCCAATGTACACAATTCACAGAAAAGAAACTTTGCTCGTTATGGATTCTTCTACAACGGAAAGGATCTACAGTGTGTTTATTGCCAGCACGCATTGAGGCTGCATAAAGCGCGTACATGTTGTCTATCGTCATTGATGAAGAAAGACCGCTTAATTACTCTATAATAGTTCCTGCCTACACCTAGTTTTCTTCATTCGCTCAACATCATGGATCCGAGAAAGTGGTGGCTCCCGACAACGAATTGGAAGAGGTTAAAAAACTGTATTGATTGGTACGATGAGTGTGAAAGTGCAATTAGGAAATCACTCCTGAAAATTATAGTTTGGCGAAGCAATTGAAAGACATTTTTCTAAGCACGGTGAATTTAAATGATAAGAAGACTATCTATGTTATTATCGTCCTCATAATTTATGTATAGATAAGCTAATTAGAATTGAAGATGAAGTTATGTGTTGTTGTAGTGAAATGTGTAAATAAACGTTTTCTGCTTCAAACGATTTTTCATTCCGATATCCCATTCACGTTTTTAGTTTAGTTGCTGCTTAGAGCTAGAGCAGACACCACGTGTGGGGTAATCTTTAGTGCACGTGCGCCTATAACACGTGCATCTCATTAATTTAGAGCTAGAGCAGACAGCACGTGTGGGGTAATCTTTAGTGCGCGCGTCTATAACACGTGCATCTCATCAATTTAGAATTCTTTCCCCCTCATTCGACTCACGTCAAACATCTGCAAGATGCAGTGTTATGGTTTTTCAAAATTCAAAAAATTATCTCGTCTCTTGATGTCAATTTCATTTAATGAATTTGATTCAATTGCGAAGAATATTAAATTTTCAACAGGATGTCAAGATGTGATTTACCGTTAACAAAAACAGAAAATGTACACTTTTCGATTCTATCTGAGATTTTCGAACTGCTCAATATTCTAGACAGCGGTCATCTACATTATGATTGTACAAATGATTCGTCATTATCTGTTGTTAAAAATTCCGATGAACTTTGGAAATGCTTGTATGATATTGCAGATAAAAATGTAAAAGAACGTAGAGATTTATAGCATTAGATGAGAGAGAATTTCTCAATTCAATTAGATATAGAGAGAGTCATTGACCTCACTTTGGATTAGAGTAATATGGATTCACTTTAATCTGTCACCAAGGGAATTTTTCCTCTCATCTATACTGGGAGAGATTTCTCAATTGATTCTTATCTCCTTTTGGAAAGGGTGCGGGAAAGAGATGGCACTAGTAAAAGAAGAGATCTCTATCGTCATCGTAGTAGAGCGAAATGGATTCACTTCAATTTGTCAGTATGGCATTAGATGTAGAAATATGAATTCACTTTAATTTGTCACCAAAGGAATTTCTCAAAGAGATTTTTTCCCACATCTTTAGGATTCACCTCAATCTGTCAGCATAGCATTAGATGTAGAAATATGAATTCACTTCAATTTGACAGTAGACAGAGGGAATTTTTCCTCCTAAAAGGGAAATTTTTTTTCCCTCACCTGGAGAGAGAGAGAGAGAGATATCTTACCCCCCTCACCACCACTGGACAGGGGGAAGGGGAAATCTATTTTTAGAAAGAGAGAGAAAGATATATCTCCCTCTCTCTCTATCCCCCTCACCTCCACTGGACAGGGGGAAGGGGTAATCTATTTTTAGAAAGAGAGAGAAAGATATATCTCCCTCTCTCTCTCTCCCCCTCACCTCCACTGGACAGGGGGAAGGGGAAATCTATTTTTAGAACACCCCCCGCCCTACAGGCGGGGGGAAGGGGTGGAGGGATGGACGAGGGGGGAGAGGGGGGAGGGGGATCTCGAGCAAAAAAGTGGCTTCTTACTCCTGAACTCCCTCTACTAGCAAGCTTTTGGATGACAACATTATTTAAAATTATCTGTTCACATTACATGTTAATAATATTTGAAATAACTAACCTGTGAGGGTACGAAGTTGGTTTCTTCCTCCTCCTCCTCCAGAAATTGCAGTTTTAATAAATTTAACACTTTTATTCGTTATGGCCACTGAAGATGTTGCCATAGGCAATGAAAACTAGTTTTGGTGAATAAAAATGTTATAGTGGAATTCGACAACATCTTTTTTCTTTTTCCTTTCCTTTCTTTATCTTAATTGAAGTTTTCTCTTCCCTGCTGCCTGTTGGTGGTAATTGTTGTTAGCGGCACTCGCTTCGGTGCCCATCCTAG
>NC_052519.1:5726704-5822037 GCF_014356525.2 Nilaparvata lugens
GTTATTTTTTTTTTTTTATGAATTGATGAATTGTTACATTTAATTTTCACATAAAATTTCAATAAATCAAAAAATGTTCATTTCTTTCACTATTGACGCGGTTGATTTTATTGATGCACATTTTGGAAAACAGTCCATTAAGGCACTCAGTATGATTTTCAGTTAAGTGTGACTCCAGTGTGATGACGTCAGTGTTGGGCTGATCCGAATACTCGTAGTGTTGGGCTGATCTGGATGCACGTAGTGTTGGGCTGATACTTGTAGTTGACTGATGCATATCAAACTCGATACAGGTGACATCTCAGTTAGCATTGCCTCATGCTTGTAGTAGACGGCTGCATACCAAACTCGATACAGGTCACGTGAGTTTTGTATCATATTTGTAATAATACAATGTACATTTCAGGCTTGAAATGCCAATGTAATTCGTTTTTTGGAAAAGAGATAGACGCTGCATACAGGATTAATTTAGGTGAGGATTAATTTAGGTAAGGTTTGGTTTTTTGATACTTTCAGTGTCAAGTTTAGAGTTCTGCATACAGGAATAATTAGGAGAGGATTTTTTTTTTTTGAATCAATTCTTTCATGATACTGTGACTGTTATTCTGAATTCAAAGTTGCAAACGTGACCATGGATGGCAATACCTCCAGGTAATGTAGTAGTGTTGAAGTTTGAGATACAAAGTCAGCAATAAGCGTTGGCATTGTTATTGGCGTATGCTTTGGTGTCAGCATTGGCATCGGCGTAGATTTTGGCATTGGCATTAGCATTGGCGCAGGCATTGGCATTGGTGCAGGCATCGGCGTAGATTTTGGCATTGGCATCAGCATTGGCGCAGGCATTGGCGTAGATTTTGGCATTGGCATCAGCATTGGCGCAGGCATTGACATCGGCGCAGGCATCGGCGTGGACTTTGGCATTGGCATCAGCATTGGCTTAGTTATTGGTGTAGATATTGGTGTAGTTATTAGTGTAGGCCTCAGCATAGATTTTGGAGTAGTTATTGGTGTTGACATTGGCATAGTTATTGGCGTTGGCATCAGCATTGGCGCAGATTTGGCATCAGCACAGGCATAGGCGTAGATTTTGGCGTAGTTATTGGTGTTGATATTGGTGTTGACATTGGCATAGTTATTAGTATAGGTATTAGTGTAGATATTGGCGTAGTTATTGGTGTAGGCCTCAGCGTAGATTTTGGTGTAGTTATTGGTGTAGGCCTCAGCGTAGATTTTGGCGTAGTTATTGGTGTTGACATTGGTGTAGTTGAGTCACACTAGTTCGAAAATCACCCAAATGTTCTTAACACTCTGCATGGCGTTCACTTGTTGCCGATTTCGAGATTCACATGATAACTATTTCAATGTTAATGTCTGTGCTGTACCTGTTATCTTAAAATGCTTATAAACTAAAAAGAAAATCTTGATTAGGCTATCAATACAATCTAATACACATGAAAATATTTTTAAGTATATAATCAATATAAAATTGAAATTTGTTAACATCTTATTATACAGTCAGCAATACATAAATTGTGAAATATGGAGATATCAATTATAAATTTCAATATAAAAAAAATTTCATTTATTTATTCACTGTTCAAATATCAAAATTTAAACCATTCTTCAAAATAGAAATAGAATTTCATAACACCCTGTATCATTTATCAAAATTGTAAAAAACATCAGATCATCACAACAAAAACTAATTTCAATATATATTTCAATAATTTCAGACAATTGGTCTTCTATTCACAATCATTTCATAATATATCTGCATTTCATTATCATTTAGTATAACATTTCATTTATAGCAAGTTCATTTCACATTTATGATTTATCATTCAGGGTTTCAAAATTATTTAGTTTTAATTTTTTTCAAAATTGTATAAAAAGCAAATTATTTAATATTATTAATCATCGTTTGCCAGATACTATAGTTTATTTCGACTTTTCAATGTTCTAAACACAAACTACATTTCATGACAAAACTTTACTATCAATCATTAAACAAGAAATCATTCAAAACATCAATAATATTTTGCTTCAAAGGCAATCAATATTCATAAGTAATCATAATCATTATTTTGCATCTATGGCAATCAACATAAGTAATCAACACAAAAAATATTATCTCATTACTGCCTCTCTAAGTCATAACCTCTGTTATTCCTTCTTTAGGCAATAATGGGTTTCCATCTCAAAAAACAATCACATACCAGCAAAATTCTAATCAACAAACCCCACTAAAAATTCTACATACACTCCAGCATCCATTTAAACGATAATCAATCATATCAAAATTTATAGAACAAACAGTTTTAAAAATTTTGAAAAAGATATCAATTACAAAACATTAGAAAAATTTTAACCTTTAACTCATTTCAATTGATAAATAACACAACGTTTTTATTCAATGAAAACATTATTATTCAAGTCAACTTTCATTAATACATCACATATATATGGCTACACAATTCATTAATACTTTCAAATTTTGAAGTTTATTATTATAACAAAAGAATTGATACATAAGAATAGATTTCAGCATGTTCTAAATTGAACCATTTATTTTGAAAATAATTTATAATTTAAAGACTGTATAATAAGTACAAACATTTCAAGATTATAATACAAAGATGATCAAGATGAATAATGAATAATAAGTTCCCTAAAAAAAATACAAACAAGAGGAAAAGAAAACTGGGTAAATAAATTTCCTAAAACAACACACATTTCAAAATAAGTGATACATGATGAAAAAATATATCACAAGCAAACAATTATTTACACTACAATGGATAGATTTTAGAAAAGTTAAGTTTTATCAGCAATTAAAGATTAGGAAAGTAAGCTACTATTTTAACTTCCAAAATTATTTCAGAAGAATACAGATTAAATGACTATGGACAAGATTGGTTAAGATATGCATAATAGAAGAAATTACTGAACATTACACAAAGACAGGAAAGAATCGAAATTTGAAAAGATTAAGGGCCAAGAAAAATAGGCTACAGGAAAGAAAAAAGATACAATTATGGACTTTTACCATACGTAGTATTTACGGTCATTGCTATTCTGAATCCCGGCATGACACAGGATTCCTAATCATTGTGTGTTGGGGAATACCCTTTCATCATGTGATATACTATCATCATCTTGTAAGTAAGCAACTTGAAACAACCTTTGAATACTAACACATCAATGGTGACTTTGTGCTTTGTTTTCTTCAAGAACATAGTTTTATTCATGGGTTCATTTGTTTTAACAAAGCCATTTTGCTTACAAAAGTTAGTCATGTTCACTTGAGAATGCATTGCATACACCTTTTCAATTCTCAGTTGAAAGTTGAACTCATCAACTTGATTGAAAGCAAGATTCATTTTGTTTACATTGTTCCTAACCTCCACAGAAACCTGTCTCATGTAATCATTCACTTTATTTATAGTTTTCCTAACCTTCAATGTAGCAATATTACTTTCATGATAGTTGACTTTCAGTGAAGACAACTCCCTACCTACTTCTTTACTCAATTCTACTATCTCATTAAGGTTGACTTTTTCAACAACAGTAACTAGGCCTACATTGTCAGAAACTTGAATGAGTTGATCCTGTATCTTAACACTACTATTATCCTGCTTCAATTTGTTTTCATCTTCATGATTATCACTCAATGTTTCATGGCATTTTTCAATAGAAGGTTTATACTAACCTGCTCTAGTCTAATTCTAGCAAATTCTTGCTTCATATCATCAAACCTAGCACTTTGATCTTGTTTCAAATTATCAATCTTAGCATTTGCTTGTCAAACTTAACATTTTGCTCATCAAATCTAGCATTTAGCTCATCAAACCTAGCATTTTGCTCATCAAACCTAGCATTTTGCTCTTGTTTAAAATTATCAAATATTTGTGTTAAGGCAGCTATTAACTCATCATCATTTTTAATATTTTTCATATTGTATGCCATTTTGCCAGTCTGCACAGATAATATATTCATTAGGACTTGATCTCTCTTGAACCGATTTCCCACTCAGCAGTATAGCCTACCATTCATAACCTATCAAGATATCTATCCTACTAATAATTTTTTATAACCAGGGATATATTTTGTAGTTTGAGTCCCACACCAGGGCGTACCATTTGCCGTGCTACCAATTTTCCTAAATCGTTGGAATAGCATTTAACACCTATTAACCTAAGGATAGTTGTCGGCTCCAATGTAATAGATTCTTGATAAACTATGAATGGATCTATCGCCTATGAATGAGAAATCCAGTTTTCAGAGCAAATGAACTATAATCTTCAAAAGAATTTTGGCAATATACACAAATACACAAGAACAATATATTACAAGCCTAAGCATTTAAAGTTACTACGAGCTAAGGGTACTTATCCAGATTATAGTTGAAAAACAGTGGCTATGGCTTGTATACACAAATAACAATATACAGACAAAATAGAACACTATAGACTGTTTAAAACTCAATTTAAAACATTAAAAAATTCACTTAAATGGAAAATGATTCAGAGCAAAAATTTACAACACACACAGCCAGCCATTTTTCTAGAGAGAAAAAAGCCACAGGAAAAGCTACAAGTCAGGAAGAGAGCAAAAGCTTCTAGACAACTCAACGTTACAGACACGTCACCAAAAAATTATAAATTACAAGTTTAGAATTCACATTTTATATTTGTTCTCAATAAAACTTTATTTTGAAACTGTTATTTCAAATTTTTATATATATCATCTCTATTTAAATAAACCATTTATCTATTAATTCTGTTAACCCAGCCTCGGTGACACCATGGAACAATGCAAAAATCATTTATGATAAAAAATTCTCAGTCGAAAAGTTTGTCCGTATATCGATGACTCTGATATTTACTATAAAGTTTCATAGATCTCGAATTGAAGATTCGATTCCAATGTGAGAAAAAATGTAATATTACATAGGTGAACATAAATAAAACACAGAGTTGTAGTCCATGACTAGGCCGAGACGCCATTGCTGTTTTTTTGGCGGCTTAGCTGCCTGATGCCACGGCCTTCTTTATTTTCTTCATTCAATATAACAAGGTCCTTGGTTTGTAATACTTTGGAACAGCATTTTCTTTCAATTTAAGTTTGACTGGCTCACCTTTGAAACTTCCTAGTTTGTCACTAAAAACTTGTGGAAACTCTTTGTAGAGTTTGTCCACTGACTCACAGTCAGATCTAGTATCAATTTGTTGAACTTTACTGTGGACACTATTTACATTGTTTGCAGGAATGCTAACTACTAACTGCAATTCCTGTATCCAATCTCTTCCTAATAAAGGATTTGCTCCATTAGCTACAACATATAAATCTAACATTTTACTTATATCTTTATATCCCACCATAACCTGAATCATCCCTACTGGTATGTTTTCCTGCACATAAGAACTCAAAACTAAATTTGTAGAATTCAATTGAATATGACTTAACTTATTATGATAATCATTTTCTGAAATCACTGAAACACATGCTCCACTGTCTACTTCAATTTTGATCATTTTCCCTCCAATAGTTACAGGCACCGTAATTGGATCAACTTTCAAAGTATTAATGAGACTACTAGTCTTATTTGTCAGAAGAGCTCCTAAGTTACATAAATTAAATACTCCATCAAAATTGTCCTCTATCTCTTCAACAATTTCATTGTCATTGTCCCCTACATAATTATGCTTCATTGTAATGTTAGATGTGTTGGACTTACCACTGGACCTACAAACCAATGCAAGATGATTCTTTTTCCACATTTTCGGCATGTACAACCCCATAGACGGCAACCTTGGCATAATGTCCAACTCGCCCACAGCAAAAACACGTCACTTGTTGATTGTTCATGCTGGTTCCTTTAGATGTTCCTCTTTCTTGAAATCTTCGGTTATTTGGTGTGTGCTGCCGTGTGCTACCCGCCTGGTAATTCCCGTCATTGCTAGCATTCTGGAAACTTGAAGAACTCGCCTTTATTTGTTGCAATTGGCCATCACTCACTGCGTTGTCGCCCACCATCAGGATAGATGCATTCTTTTCGGCAGTTTCCACTGATAATATAATCTTTACTGCTTCTTCATAGGTCAAGGATGATTCAGCTAACAGTTTTTGTTTTGTAGACTCACTTCGTATACCACTGACCAGTCTGTCCCGTAAATAATCATTCAGCAAAGCCCCAAATTCACAGTGAATTGATAAGCGTTTCAAATTAGCTATGTACTCGGAAATAGTTTCATTTTCTAACTGATTTTGTTTGCTAAATCTGTATCTTTCAGCTATGAACGAAGGCTTTGGATACAAATGACTTTCGATTATTTTGACAAAGTCTGCAAAAGTCTTATCTGCAGGTTTTTCAGGAGTACATAAACTTCTTAACAATGAATACGTTTTCACTCCGACTACAGATAATAGTGTACATACCTTTTTATCTTTCTTAATGTCGTTACACTCACAAAACAACTCAAAACGTTCAATATATGATGACCATGTTTCGACACCAATGTCGAATTCTCCTACACTTCCAATCATGTTTCACAATTTTATTAGCCTACTCACGTAATTATCTGTTCCTCACTCTCTCCGTATTTGGATTTTTACATATTTGTTTACACAATCTCCATCCTGGAACTTTAAATCCTCGTCGCCACTGTTATATATTAGGTGAACATAAATAAAACACAGAGTTGTAGTCCATGACTAGGCCGAGACGCCATTGCTGTTTTTTTGGCGGCTTAGCTGCCTGATGCCACGGCCTTATTTATTTTCTTCATTCAATATAACAACTAAGATGAAAAATTTTGTCAATCAATTGTTACTTTCACATTGTAAAAAGACGATCTGGCAACAGAGCAAATCGAAAAAGAGGCAGCGCTATCCGCTTTGTTGAATTATAGACAAGGATAGCAATACCAGTGCTGAGTAAACATTACCATTACAGCATGGACCTCACTACAGCGTTGTAGTTGGGTTCGCTTTCAAAAACATTGACAACGGGCGAATTATAAAATGGAGAATTCAAAATTTTACTGGAGTAGTATTCAATTATATTGAAAAATTCACATCCATTGTGATGTTTTCAAGTTTTATTGACGAGATTGGTGGGAAAAATAAAACAATTTGAATATTTTCAAGTTTTTATTGAAATAAAATCATTGAACTCAAATTCATAATGAAATACGAATAAATTAATTGCATTTTTCTAATGATAGCTTCCCTATATGTGCATCTCTTATTGATAGTTCACAAATCAATATCGAATTGATTTATGGATCATCGATATTTGTAACAAAGTCCAGTGAATATTAAAATTGATTTCTGGTCTCTGGAGAAACAGAAAAATGTATCTTAATAAAGTACTGTTTGATAATATTTAAGAAAGGTTTTGAAGTTTATCGTTAATAATAAGTGATCTGCATGTTTTGAAGTGTCATTCAGGTACAGTTGGAACCAATTTAACTGTGAATATAATAATTATATTAGAGGTGTTTAAAATCTTGTGAACAAAGTGAGGTTAGTAGAACTAAATTATTTTTTTAAAAAATTATGATGAGTGAGCGCCGTTTATTTCTTGTGATTTTATGTTCAAAATATCATACTTAATCAATCCCAACCAAAAATTTGATGACAGGTGTGGTGGCACTGGACGTGCACTTTATCGTTCAACCCACCAACATCGTTTGTTGAGTTTTATTTTCGATTTTATTATACAAGTCATTGAAATAAATGATACAGCTGCATTTTGTAATAATTATTATCTTCAATGATGGAATGACGCCATTGTTGTCATGATGTGGAAAATTTACATCTATCATGTCTTCGTGTCGTCTGCAAATCAGATAGCTTTTTGAATGCCGAGGCATACGTGGAACGCGTCCACAAGGACGTACCGTGAATGCCGAGGCAGGTGTGCATACGGTTGTTCGCGCGAATCTGTACTGACGTGTGTACAAGGCTTTAGTTTAGAGTTCACTGGATCTAAAAGGCAGTACGAATTCGCGGCAACCTGTTATACTTATTGAAGGTTATGTTTTTAGACAGCTCAGTGCGTATTGTTTAAATTTTTATTCATTGAATTATTATTGATAAATACAACAATTTTAACTCAATATGGACTCTATTTAGTGTTCATGTATTTTGCCCGAACATAAATTTATTTCCTCTCACATGAGCCTATTTCCGAATAGGTTGGTTCAAAGATTATTGTATATTTTTTCAATTTCAATCTTTTTCAATTCTAACAAGTTGAATTTTTGCTTTTCTATATAATTGTTGTCTATGGCTAAGGTAACATCGCCAGTAGTGGACAAAGTTTAGAAAATTTTGGTGGTGCGTATTAGATCTATATTGTCTTTATATATCTATTGTCTATATAGGGTGAAGGCACCAGTATCAGACACTATAAGCGGAGATTCTCAAGTTTATTTTCACTGTGAGGCATGATTACATTTTACATTGATCAGGGAGGTATTAAAAAGTGCATCAACCTATTTTCAACTGACCAAGACTTGGAAACTGACAAATTAATATTGTTTCCATTTATTTAACAGGGTTTTTCAAAACCATGTTTTTGCACCAGTGTCAGACATGGAAGAATTGGGATGGCGCCAGTATCAGACACCCTTCAGGTCCAAAAACAGACACTTCAATATAACCGCAAAAAACTTATTTTTTTGCTCAAGTAAATTGAATGAATTATTTCTTAAAACAGTCTTTTCATTTGTGTTATATTGATAATATTCTGTCCAATTTCATCAATCGAATAAAAATCCTACTAATATTTTTGCATTCCCAAATAATACGCATTTGAATGTTTACTTAAAAACATTATCTTTTCAACATAATCAATTTGAGATTCATTCACTGAAGAATTGACACTGTTGAATCGGTGATTTGATTTGAGAAATCTCATCTCATGTTTTCAAACCTTAGGTTTATTGCTCAAGTGAATTAAGTGAATTACTTCTAATAGCAGTCTTTTCTTTTGAAAAGTCATGAGAAAAAATATGTCTCTGTTATACCTATTTGAAATAAGTGAATGACCTTACAAAAATAGAATAGGTGAATATCAATATAACATACATTCACATGTGGAGCTATTACAAATAAAAAATTAGAGGTCGATTTCTGAGTGAGTATGACATGGAAATTAAAAGTTGTCTAGAAAAGTTGTTTGAGTGAATTGTGAAATTATGTAATAAAACAAAACCGACATTGTCACTTACCTACCATATCCTTATTTCATGATATGCTCATTTACATTTAGTAGATATCAATAGGCCTAATATTGTAAACTTCTCAAGGATTCTTGAGGCTAATTACAAGTTCACTCCAACTTGTTCAGGAGACTAGTATTTTGTGTTCCCTTTTTTTCCAAATTTCAAAGGATATGGTAGGTAAGTGACAATGTCGGCTTTGGAAAGATCCATCAGATCAAGCACACTCCTGTTTTTAGCAAAGATTGTTCTCATTCTATTACAAGGATTGATTGAGAAAACAGTTGCCTCGTCTTCGTTCATCATTTCCTGGATTTTGAACAGCGTCTTTTGTACGTTTTCTTCTTAGTGTGCCTGCAAGCTATGAAGAAAGTGGCTTCTTTCTTCGGTTCCCCCTGTTTTGTTCCTGCTGGTGGAGTCGAGTTTTTGTCAATCGAGAAGCAATCAGTAAACATTAATGGAGCTTCTTGTGCAGTAGAAACCTCGTCAATAAAGCATGTCATTCCACTATCTGGTATTTCCATTTCGGAATCTTGAATCGACAAGACATTGACAGATGGTTTTCCTGCTTCTTCGAGCTGCACTCCTGGTAAGAGAGATCCAGGGAGGCTGGGAATAGGATCTTCTACCCCAGGATACTCGATACCCATTTCCAACTGTTCACTCATTAACCCAGGTAACTTGAAACTCATCTCCAACTGTTCACTCATTTGTCTTTGAGAGCCACTTGCACATGGTACTGGCTCTGTTGGCATTGTTGACACATTTGGAGTTGGCATTGGCACTGCTGACACTTCAGGGGGATCAACGAAATCAATGTTGTCATCTGATTGTGAAGGTTGCCAATCTTCATCTGATGTGCTCGCTCTGTCAGTCTTTCTTTGTGCTCGCTTCTTCACTTTGGTTTCTGATATTTCACTTGCTTCCATTGACTCGCTTTTTTATCTGGTTGTTCATTTTTAGTTCTACTTTTTTTTCTCAATTTTTTTCTGGGGGCGTTCTTTCATTCTTCTACCACTCACACACCTACTAGCTCATATATCAAGTGATACTTCATATTACAGTGAATAAATCCCAAACCTTGAGGCCTCAAAATGGGCAATGGGCCAAGAGAATTCATGAATCCATCTCTGATTCAGTGGAAAATCATTGAATTAATCCAAAGACGAGTATCAGACATCATTCAGTACCAGTATTAGACATCCCTGTCTGATACTAGGTGTGCTGTGATTGGGATGGCTATCCAAGTTGAATGTGTAAATTTCAAGTCTCTAACATTAAAATAACATGAGAAAAACCAGAAAATGCCAATTGATTGAAAAGACCAGTATCAGACACTCCCTGTCTGATTCTGAAACTGGCCTCTATTGAAACCTAGTATCAGACACCCTCGGAATTGGTCATAATATTGTCATTCCAAGAAAAATTTCGAAATTTACCAATGTAGTATGCTTACATGAGTGATAAAACCAAAATTGGTAAACTGGATGGGAAAAATGTGGTAAATATGGCATGAGAAAGTTGCTCACCTCTTAGCTACAATGATCGGCATTGACTAACTGTGGAAGTGGCTGTTTATGCATCGACCGGAATTCGTTGACTGAGAATTCACTGACTCTCCCTCTTTTCAACAGCAGTCGACAGAAATGGCTAAGTCCGGAACTGGCTAACTGAGGATCCACTGATTACTACGTCATCGTCTGCTTCGTCTGCTACTCATTCCCTCGCACTCGGTCCTGTTCACTCTTTCACACTGGGACGGATAACAGATTGCGGCACACTAAGCTCGTATATTTTTTGGTAGCTTATTTCGGTATATAAATGATTGGATCTTATGTAAAACTTGCTGATAAATCAAATAAAACTAGTAAGAGGTTAGTAACTTTGATGGTTATTGAAATAACAGGCATAATATTATGCCGAAAACCATTATTTTCTCCCGTTAAGAGTTGTT
Source organism: Nilaparvata lugens (assembly GCF_014356525.2). NCBI lineage: Eukaryota > Metazoa > Arthropoda > Insecta > Hemiptera > Delphacidae > Nilaparvata > Nilaparvata lugens. Next base: position 5,737,889 of record NC_052519.1, read on the forward strand.
CAACTTGATTATTTGATTGTTGAACCAAGTATTTGTATTGGATGAAACTTAAATAATGAATATAACATTTTCAATCACCCAATAATAGTTTGAAATGCTGCAATACTTCCATACCTCAGGAATCAGGATTGAAAGGAGGCAAAAAAGAAAAAAATACTATCAATTTTGAAGAATCAGTGTTTTTATTAAGCCTCGTTTATACTATTTAACTGTTATAAAACAATTTTATATCACAAAAGTTACAAAAAATTATATAACTTTGTTATAAAATAAAAAATAAACATTTTCAAACAAATAAATATAATGTTGTCATATAACATTACTGACTCAGAGTCTCAGTCAAGATGGCTTATGGACTCAATGTAGTCTCTCATAAGAGTATCTGGTATACCCATATCCGTTCAAAGTAGAATTTTTAGTATGGCATAAATTTCCGAAAATGAATTGCTACAAGAATAGAACTTTCCACTATGCATTTATGCAATCCAACACCTGAAAAGTGAATGTAGCCTATGCATTTATAAGGGGAAATTTGTTTGAAAATGATCTGTATATAACAGAGTTTTCAGCATTCAAAAATACAAACTAATCTAGTGAAGGTCGATTCCCTGCCTACTCCCCCCCACAAAAAAAAACTCGTTACATCATAAAACAACAGACGATGCAAACTATAACACATTTGTGTAATTCAATACTAGTCCAGTCAACGAAAGATTATAGAAGGAAACGTTTGGAATACAATTTTCGACCCCACAACACTTTTATGGATAGTAAGTAGGTAAACATTACAAAAGTCTCACTCCTACCCCCTGTGTTAAGTGGGTGGGGGTTATTTAAAAGTTCCATATTCTGTTTTTTTTTGCATATATCTTAAACAAATTCGTCTTTCGGAAATTTTTGTCAAATACAAAATTAAAGCTTACGAATTAGCCTACAAGTTTCATCCTTAACATTCTTCCATATATCTCATAGTTTTCTAGATATGAGCTCTTGAAGGAGTCACATTTTTGAAGAAACCCTTCCGGCTCAGATTTTTTCATCTTTTTGGCCCTATAACTTTTCCACGATTGAATGAAAAAATCTGTGCCAATCATGAGCCTATAGAGCACCTTATTCTCTTCAATCTCATGAATCTTTTCATTATTTTACGCATCTCCCCACGATTGTTGCAGCCATTATAGTGTTGAGTGTAAAAACTTCAGTTCAACAACAATAGATCAATTGACAGGGAAATTTGGAGGGAATGTTTGGAACACAATTTTTGACTTCGCAGCTTTGTTTTGACTACTTGGAAGGTGAATATATCAAAAGTCCTCATCCCTACCTCTTGTGCTTAAGGGATGAGGGTGGTTTGAAAGTTTGATTCTTTTATTCCTGGCTTACACGCATGTATCTTGAGAATAATGCATTTCAGCGACATGATTAACTGATCAAAATTTAAGCTAGATATATTCTGTACAAGTTAAGTACAGTGGAGTTTTGTGATATCTCCTTTAATTTTTTAGATATTCGCTTTTAAAAGTGAGAAATCCTTGAAAATACAGTTTTTCTTACAACTTTTTTCACTTTCAGGGCTTATGACTTAACAAAAATGCATTGAGAAAATGAGTACTGAACGTTGAGTTGTAGAGGATTCAATTCTCTTCAATTTGATGTATTATTTCAACATTCTCAATACAGCAGTAATTGATCATTTATCAATGTAATTTGAACACAATATCTGGAACACAATTTTTGATTCTGCAGATACATTAAGACTAGTTAGGAGCTGAACATATTGAAAATCCTCATCCCTAAACCATGTGCTAAAGGTGAAGTACCGACAAGTTGACACTTGATGCTGTATTGACAATTTGACACTCAACACTGAAGCTGCTATAACAATTGATGGAAATCATAAAATGATTAAATAAACCATCAAATTAAAGAGAATTTTTTCTTTCCAATTTGATAAGACTTGACCACCTCTGTTGACGACAGTATACTGGAGCATGAAAAGATGCGGATTCTTTATTTTACATGCTGAACTTAATATAATAAGAAATTCATTTATTGACATAAAACATTTTAAAATGAATGGCCAACGTCACAACAGTTTAAAGTTACATAATTTATAAGCTTCAGACAATAGAGAAAGGTTACATAGTATGATGATTAGTCTAATCAAAAGTTATATCAAAATTTACCTTCTTATAATTATAATCTAGGAAGTTGATTTCAATTTCAAAAATCGGCAACTTTATATAAACCTTCATCCTTAAAGATATTTTCACTGTGTTTTTGAAAACTATACCCTAAAGATCTCTAACAATTACTATATATAATCAGTCATATAATTTTGTACCTGTTTAAAGCCACCACCCTTCTTCGAGATCTAAGATTCAGTTCTAAGGAATGATCCTGTGTCTAGTATTTATAACTCGCACTTTGCACTCGGCAGGGGGCTTCGCCCCCGGCACCACTGAAAATGTTTTTCTGGTTTATAATTCATTTTTGGTTGAAACCTTTTCTTTCGATAGAATTATCCAATAAAACGTTAGATAATTCTGAATTTATTTCAACTCTTCTCTCATGAATTATACAAAAGTCATTGTTTCGAAGACGTAGTTGCCATGAAACTGAGAGACAAGGAAGAAGATAGGAAATGGTATTGAATAGAAAGAGATGGAGAAACAACAGCCAGCAGGTAGTGTGCCATCCAGGATTGGGTCGGTTGCACAAAAGCATGTCAAACTTTAACCATGATTGAATGCTATGTGAAGAGAAGCATTCTTTTCAAAAAAGACTTCCCTAATTGCTTCTTTTGGCATTTGATCATGATTAAAATTCAACAGGCTCTTGTGCAACTGGGAAAATGCGTTTGTTCAATTTGGAGTAATCATAAAATATCTTGTGATTTATAATTAGATCTCCTATTGAATCGGTCAAAGGCCTATTCATACAGCAACCACATAGTACAAATTGTATTATTGTATTATGTGGTCGCTGTATTCATAGCCCAAAACATAGGCCTAAGAAGTCTTGCTGCCCTGACAACTACCTGTTCATTGGAATAGAAACTAGTTTTCATATTTCAACTATGGTATCTTTAGTTAACTCAACAAATACGAGAATAATTACTTTCTATGTGACAATAGGAAACATGAAAATAATAAACAAGTCATTACCACGAAGCTATAAAAAGTGTGAGAAGCTTATTTTTCTTGTAGAAATCGTCAATAATTTAATGTTGTACACTGGAAAGTAAAATAATAATGATAATAAGGCAAATAAGTACTCCACATTTGATACCTACATGTTCTCCAATGATAATATGTAATCACACAACACAAGATAAGGTTTTTTAATAGAAGATACAATTAGGGCAAATTATTATTCCACATTTGATATGTGAATGTTATTCAAAGATAGCTGACTATGTGATTACACAATAGGTAGCCTACACAACACACAGATGAAATTAGAAATAATACATGAGGCTAATTGGATAAAATTACTCTATTATTACATTACTGAATTAACATTGATTTAAACATAATTACAATAATGACAAGTTCTTGGAATTCAATTCCCAGTAACTTGCATTCAATTTCCGACATGTGTTTCACCCTCTATTGTCTGTCTACCACCCTTTCTTCTCCCTTCCTGAAGTGCCATTATTTCTAGTCTATTGACCCTTCTGCTGAAACTAAAGAATTCCTTGAAAATGACCGTCTGATTCCCATACACACTACATTTTGTATGTTGAAATGAATAGAAAACTTTTGTTGTTAAGAAGTCCGAAATTTGTCAGATGTAAATAAGCGGCCAAAACTCTAAAATGTCATGGAACCAGGTAAATTCGTTGTGTACAGGATTTCGTTAAGTGGAGGTTCGTTATAGAGAGGTTCGAGTATTTGGTGACTTCTATATTATTTAAATAGGAATTGTTGCTACACATTTTAAATTATTGATGATACAGCGTAACACTGGAATATATCACCCTTGAATTTTAAGAGTATCATCAAATAATGATATTGAGATTTCAAGCGTAAAACCAGTAACTTCAATTATTTTTTTGGAAATTAATCTATTTTTTGAATTTATTCCTAGAAATACAACACAAAACAAGCAATGCTTGAATAAAACATGGGGTTACGCATAACCCCAACTATAAAATATCTAAAAATTACTACTAGATCCATTTTAATAAATAAATAAATACATTTTTTACACTGTTTTCCATTATCAACCTTTCAAGTATCAACTTTTGATGTCTCTTACGTGATTTTTCAAATTTCATCAATGGGATTGATTGATTGATTGATTGATTGAGTACTTTATTTATGTAGATTACAATATATACTGTCTTATACACTTATATACAATAGCTTACAATACAGCAAAGTTATAGATGAATTTACATTATATAGACTAAGAAAATAATTGTTGAACTGTATATGATATGAAAAAGCAATTTGTAATATGATAGCTATAGATAATAATTATATTGTTATGCATCTACATAAATTGGCGGAGGTTTGGACATATCAAAGTCCATTCTTTGGAAAGAATATTAAAAATATCCTCCCCACTAACTCTCTACCAAAACGTTAATTCCATTATTTAAACTAAGGATTCATTTATTAATGGAAACATTGTGAAAGTTTTAATCAATATGAATATTTAAGAGAAAAAAAAAACAGAAAATTTATAAAGTAAAATAATTATATAGGTAGATAAGATCAAATAATTAATAATTGATTAATAAAATGAAGTATGCTGAAAGTAGATCAGGGTAATCAACTTTCAGTAATATACAGCAGTATGCAGTGAATAATTGAAATAACATGAGTTTATATAATATATATATATACAATTCGTTCTATAACAGGTTTAAAGGTTTGTATTTGTGGGATGGGTGGGGGATGGTTGTCATGTGATCGTTCTAGGGCCGGACAGTTTCAGTCATTTGTTCCAAAAGATGTTTTTTTAAAGTCAGGATGAAGCTCGCTCGGCTCTCGATGGACCTGATAGAAACAGGAAGTGCATTCCATGCACGACAGGCACTGACTAAAAAGGATTTTGTGAAAATAGTAGTTTGATGATTGGGTATCCTTAAAGTACTTTCTCCGGTTCTAGTATGTGAAACATCTATCCTCCTACCTTCGGAGACAAATTTGAAATCATCTTTAAAATAGTTCGGATTACCATATTACAAGATATCTCCAACAAGCTTGACTATTCGAAAAAGCCTCTGATCGGGAAGCTTTAATGTTGAACTAGCAATGTGGGCTGGGGTGATATGATCATGGCGTTGGAGAGAGTAGACGAAACGTAGACAATAATTTTGGCAACGCTGTAGTTTATCATTCAGAGTGACTTGCATATCGTTAAGAACAGAATTACAATACATTAAATGTGGGAAGATGAGAGATTGAACCAATAATAATTTAATGTTTCTAGGGAGAATATCGTGCATTTTCTTCAATGCATGCATGGCTGAGAATACCTTTTTACAAGTTTTGTTCACTTGTTCTGACCAGTCAAGAGTATTATTCATAATAATGCCTAAATTTTTAACTGAGCTACAGTAGGAATGTCATTACCATCTACACTAATTTTGTGAATCGATTCATAGTCAATATTGTTTATAAGACGAGAATATCCAATTATAATGGGCTGTGTTTTGATGGGATTAAGCTTAAGGCCATTTTTCTTTGTCCATTCCACTATTGAATTGATATCCTGATTCATTATTCCAACTGTTTCGTTAATTTTTGTTATGGGACAGCTTAAATCTATTTGAAGGTCGTCTGCATAAGTATGGAAACTGGAGAATTTGATAATGGAAGAAAGGTCATTAGCATACAAAGTGAAGAGGAGAGGGCCTAAAATTGAACCTTGTGGTACTCCATGCTTAACGTTTTTCCAAGTAGACTTTTTGTCACCGACAGATACACATTGTTTCCTACCTAATAGATAGGATTTAAACCAAACTAACGAGTTGTGACTGAAACCAAGAATAGCCAACTTATTCAGAAGGACTGTATGATCAACAGTATCAAATGCTTTAGAAAAATCAAATAGGGTGAGGATGGTGCATTTTCTTTGGTCCATAGCTAACCTTATATCATCAGTGACACGAAGCAGAGCTGTTTCAGTTGAATGGAATTTTCTAAAGCCTGATTGAAAGTTATGAAGCTTACTATTGTTGTCTAGAAATTTTACAACTTGAGCATGAATGAGTCTTTCTAGCACTTTGGACAATGCAGGTAAAATACTGATTGGTCTAAAATCCTCAACTTTATTGGGTGATGGAACTTTATTTAGAGGGCGAACCAGAGCAAACTTCCAGTTTTCAGGGAAAATGCCTTCTTCAAGTGACTTGTTGAAAATGTATGTAATTGTTGGTAAAACAGCAAATAACATCTTCTTGATAAATTAATAGGAATTTTGTCTACACCTGTAGCATTACTATGAATACGTTGAATTGCTCTGAAAGTGTCTTCTTCTGAGATTGGATGGAAATGAAATTGATCAGTGATTGGTAAATCTAAGTTTGTAACCTGCTCTTCAAGATCATCTATATGATTAGCAATGACAACTTCGTCACGTTGGTTAGAGTGTGAAACGAAATGGTCATTTATATTATTCAATGGTAAGTCAATTTGTGGATTCGATTTCTGTTTGCCAAGCCCGAATTCTTTTATTCCCTGCCAAAGTGATTTAGAGTCTTGTCTATTGTTTGTCATAAACGAATTCAAGTACCTAATCTTTGAGTTCCGTAATTCCTGTTTCACCCTATTTCTAAGGTTCCTATACTCTATCAAACTGTCCAAGTCAAATGTCTTTTTAAATTTTCTATGTGCTTTGTCTCTACGTCCCATCATCTCAAGTATGTCTTCAGTCATCCACGGTACTCGTCGTTTTCTATTAATCCTCCTTGTCACATAAGGTGCATGTTTGTCATACAAAGTCAAAGTCCAATTCTCGAAAGTCTTGACCATGTCATCAACTGAGGGTAATGCTTCAATTTGATGCCATGGAGTCTGAGCCACATCAGTCAGGAAGGCGGCTTCATCAAAGTTTTTGAAGTCTCTATAAGTGATAATTTTCTGTTCTGGCTTGGGTATCTTATGGGAAAGTACACAGTAGATCAAATCATGTCTAGAAATAGCTGGGACTGAGATTTGGCCTGCTTGAACAACCTCATTGGGATCACTAACAATGAGAAGGTCAATGAGTGTGTCTGATTCATTAGTATGATGAGTTGGATTGAGAGGTAAAATAGTCATGTTTAGGCATTGGAAAATTGTAGTCAGTTGAAAGTAATCAAAGTTCCGATTTGTCATGTTCAAGTCGGTGTTCATATCCCCCATAACTAGTATACGGTTATAACAAGGCATAAGAGAAAGCAAGGCACTTTCGAAATCTGTGAAATGACCTATTTTTGGTGGGCGATAACAGATACCAACGAGTAATTTATCAGTACTGGATAAGGATAATTCAAGCAGCATAAACTCTGGTCTTGAACAATACTCTTGTTTAGATGTGATTAAAACTTTTGTTTTGATACCATCTTTCACATAAATTGCTACACCCCCACAAGCTTTATTTAATCTATCATTCCGGAAAAGATTATATCCAGGCAAAGCAACAAAATTTGATGGAATACTAGGCTTCAAAAATGATTCGGAAATTCCGATTAAATTGAAGTCCTGAAAACGGAAGATTGCTCTGAGTTCATCAATGTGGCAGCTGAGGGATTGTACGTTGAGGTGAGCAGCCTTGAAAAGTTTTTTGAAAGAGTGGAGCTTATTTGCTAGAAACATACCTGCGTCATTATTACTATTATTGAAATAATCATACCTACTTGAGGGCGAGCGAGCTGACGTGTCAGTGAGAGGCATCATGGAAGCAGCAGACCAATCGTGAACCGACCTCAGAATGACACATGACGGGGAAAATGGGGATGAGACTGATAAAACTTAACCTAAATGAAAAAGTCTCTTGATTCGAGTGCATTCAGTATGCCTTGGCAGTTCGGCTCCCTTCACTATTTATAGCACTAGTTCAAAAAATTCACTAAACACAATAAGATGTAGATGTGTGGAGTTCCGGTGATGAATAATCCTAATGGTGAATAAGATGAAGATTGAGGAAGAACTTGTAGTGGGAGATCTAGTCCAAGTGGAGATAGAGCGAGTAGGTATCCGGTAGTGGATGAATCGGGTCCAAGTGGAGGTAGAGCGAGATTCAGATTCCTTTATTCATGTCAGAGTCCAGCAGATAATCCAATGTGGTGGGCAGTTTGCAGTGGTAGATGCTGATGGGAGCGAGCAGGTGGGGGAGCGAGAGAGAGCCAGGGCGGCGGCAAGAGAGAGCGCGTGCAAGAAGTCACAGGAACCAGGTCTGAAAACAGGAAGAAAACTCCAGCAGAAACACAGCAGAAAAAAGTACAGAAAGTATATGAAAATCATTAAGAGGATAGACAATTAAAAGAGAGTGTACAGACCTACAGAGAGATGGAAAATAAGAACGAGAAATATGAATCAGTAGATTGATTTCAAATTGCAGTTGACGGTTGTTAGAGAGAAGAATGTGAAGAGAGGACTAAGCTGTGTGAGAATACACATAGATTATGTAAGATTTTTGTCTAAAAAGGTGGATGAAGAGAGAGATATTAGAAGAAAGTAGTAAATATCCGGTGCATAAAATGAGATAGATAATAAGAAAATGAAATTGGAGGGATGAGAAAAACCGAAGGAAAGAGAGAGGGAGTGAGTAAGAGAGAGCGAAGGGATTGATACAGATAGCATAGAGTACAGTGTTAATGATCTGGTATAGAAATGAAGTAAGCATGTCTATATTATTAAAAATATACAGTATAACTAGTTTTGAGCATGAATTGAGCTAATTTGGAGGGAGGTCAGAATGAGAAGAGGTAGGAAGAGAAGAAATTATAGAAGTTACAGACAGGTAATACTGCATATAAGAAAACAGAATAACGGATATATAAATAGAATACGCGAATAGAAGGTTGGAATGTGACTATGGTGAAAATCACAATAGAAGTGCCAATCATAAGTTTACCGTCATTATTACGATGACTGTTATTGTTGTCAATTCCACGAAAAGTCAACTTGAATCCTGCTGTAAGTTTACTATACACACTAGTAATATACATGTGGAGACTGGATTCAGGCTTTGTTGATAAACAGAAATGGATTTAATAGATTATGGATTGACAATGAACTGAGATGAGGAAGAAGCGTTATAAACTCAGCAATTCGAAATAGGTTATAAATGTATTATTAAAGTGAACTTAGGTTTCGGAGCAATTTTGATAATTTTATCAGCAGTGGGAAAGGTTCTATTTTTGTACTATGCTATCGTTAGATAAAAAGTGACACATTGGATTAGCTGGAAACATCATTCGGTTATGTCTAATGGAAAACTAGTTTCCTGATTGAGTATTGGATGATTCAATCAGTAAAACGTTTCAGTATACTAGATGAATAATTGCTATAACTAAATTGATATAGCTTTATTCCAGTTATATTTTTTCCATGAAAACAGTATTATATATGTTCAAAAAAGCAAAAATTAATTTTAAGATTTGTAAACATAGAATCCAGTTATATTTTTTCCATGAAAACAGTATTATATATGTTCAAATAGCAAAAATTAATTTGGTAAAAATGGTATCCATAGGGCAATTGTCCAACAAAAAATAAAAGACTGAAAAAATGAAAAGAGAGAAGAGTGATGATTACATGAAGAGGCACAATTGAAATAATGAGAGCTCACCTTTAGTAGGAAGATATGACGTGCCAACACCGTGAAGTGTTTACTGGAGGTCGGCAAGACGCTCGGCGGTGTAGATGGTCCCTCTCCGACGGCGTACTTGATGCGGCCATCGACTGTCCACGTGTTCCTTATCCCGTACTTGTTTGCTGCTGCGTTCAAGAGTGCCAGTCGGTGTTTCGTCAAGTCCTCCCTCACGGTGATGCCAGTGTTCTTGAGCATCCGCTTGGCTGCGAACACCCTCTGCCTAGTCCGGTAGCCGTCGAACCTCACGATGATGGGACGATGACGCTCCTTGCCTGCTGCTCTGCCCGTGTCCTGACCTGGCTGCTGGATTGGTCCCACTCGATGCGAACGATGAATGTCGTCGGTCTTCAACTCCACGTTCAGCTTCTCCTTGCAGACTCGCTGAACAATCTGGTCGGTGGACTCCCCCTTGGTCTCCGGAATTCCAAAGAATCGCAGGCAGGTACGGCGACCATATTGTTCAAGATCGTCGATTTTTAATTCTGTCTCCTTCTCAATTGCTGCCATCCTCTGCCGAAGTTGATTATTCTCACCCTGCAATCGATCCAATTCGGATTGGAAGAAGGAGAAAGCCTCTGCGACAGCTTGGTTCACTTCCTTGTTTATCCTCTGTAGAATTTCGTCGGCCAGTTGCGTTGTGTCTTGACAGGGAGGGGTCGTTGACACATGTACCGTTGCACGCCTACCTGCCTTTTGTGTGGGAGTTTCCTGCTTCTTGCCGTTGCTCTTCACCATGTTGCAATAGATAAACCAAACTGTGGTCAAACTAATTGGAGGTTATGTAATACTATTTATTGTAATTACTGCGTAATTACAATGAAAATTAGACTTTTAAAAATATGTTATTAAACTATGTGAAAAACTTAATCAACTAATGTAACGCTCGAATCGATTTTAACAAGATAACCCTACAAAATAACGCTTTTCAACGGAGCCGAACTGCACACGTGTTCACTCACTGACCATCAGAGGCGAACCTCTGGATGGATATAAATAATAACAAATAACCTAATGAGCCACCGAATTTGATACTTTTTGCAGTAGCTCAAAAATACCCAGAATTTTCTATTTGATTGTGATGGTTTTTATCCAGTCTGTGAAAAAAACATGTTCAATTGTGAATATAGATGAATAATGTGTTGTTATGATACTTTTAAACAATTTTTACTAATATTATCATCGACTTTGAGCATATTTATAACTATGAATTTATAATTCGGATCGTCTACATCAATGATGTTCGAAAATAAGCAAAATTTTCGAGCGAAGCTTAAATAAATCAACTATACACTAAAGACAACAGGGGTTGGTTTTTTTCACCCACTTCTGACCGACTCAAATCTTGTAAATCACGTGTGTAGGAAGTTGATGGGCTAGTTAGAGAATACAAAAAATCCCAGATCTACAAGTTTACTGCAGTCAATGTAACAACAGTAAATATACGCGTGACCCCTGTTGTCTTTCTAGGGTCTGAAACCAAACTTAATGAGAAGGGGGCACACCTATTAAGTTTTCCCAGGGCGCTATGAGGGTTAAAAACGGGCCAAAGTTGAAGTCTTGATAGCGTGTACTTACATGGTCGAATGCTACAGCATTTACGATGAACAGCTGTGCAAGACCTGGAACTGACGGCACTGTTTTAAAAGTGCCATCAAAAAAAATTTCTTCAGCCGTTGATAGGAGGTGTTTGGTATTTTCGGAGACAAATACCAAGTTGCTCCACCCTCCAACCACAATGTTGTCGATGAAAAATTTTTTCCCATCTAGGGTTTCTGAGAATCTAGCCCACTCCTCTGCCTTCAACATATCAGCAAAATCTATGGCAGAAGTTGGAAGTCTCGGAAAATTCAATTTTCTACATTTCCGCATCGATGATTCGATTGTTCCAAAGGCCAAATTTTGGGCTACTTCACTGGAAACTCTGAAATTGAAAGAGTTTATGGTAGAGTTGGTGGACCCTTGAGTTTCTTAGTTGTATTGAATAGATTTTAAACTATAAACGAGGGGTGCACTCGTATCCAAACACGCTTTCCGGCGCTGTACTTTTACAAAAAAGTTTGAATTTAGTTTGGTTCACGACATTATCCCTTTGCGTTCAGTCTGAAATAAGAAAGTTGTGGCGTAAATGTGCGTTCCTTAATGTTTACATTATACAGAGTGAGTCATATGTATGGGAACCCTCCAATAAGTTGGAGACAGTTGTAGATATAATACTGTAACTTTCAAGATAAATTATTGGTAAAATACTCTACCTTTTTACGCACAACTGAATTTCAACCCCTCATACGGGGGTTACTTAGGGGTTTTAACTCGAATATTTTAAATGTAAACACCCATTGTGTGGAGAAGGAGAAGAGGAAGGAGAAGAAGAAGGAGAAGGAGAAGAAGAAAAAGAAGAAGAAGGAGAAGAAGAAGAAGAAGAAAAATAAGAAGAAGAAAAAGAAGAAGAAGAAGAAGAAGAGGAAGGAGTAGTAGAATAAAGAGAAGAATAAAAATGAAAAGAAAATGAAGAAAGAGGAAGAAGCGGAAGAAAAAGAAGAGTTTAATAAAGTCGCACGTTCGTGCGACCCGGGATAACCTAGTGAAATACAGTATTAACTATTAACACATTGATTACACTCAATAAAAAATAATAGATTCCATGAGAAACAGGTTGAAAGCCAAACATAACCGAAAACTAACTTAACGCTTATGAGTACCCAGAAACCAACTGTAAAATCCAAGTTTTAGAAATAATATTATTCTGAAACTAATACAATAGTCATGACCCTATGTAACAAAACAAAATAATAGAAGAAATTACAAATTTATTCATATCATAATAAGTCACAAGTTGATAATTTCAGATCCTGGAATGAGAAAATCCAATTTTTGAGTTGTATTGAAAACAAATTCAGGCTATTCGCTGATTAAATATGAAGTGGTAATTGATTCAAATACTTTGGAACAATACAATTTTTGAAATTTCCGTTCATAGATTTATTAACTCTAGGCAAACATTATTTGCATTGTAGGTCCCGTTTGATTATTAAATATATAGTTAATTAAAGTATTGAGTTTTATTGATAAACTTACTTATTGCACTCCTCGTCAAAAATCTTTTCAGCTGTGTTGATTCACGTTCGGCCCGCTGAAATATTGCTTTTCGTAGCACATGCTTAGCTTCTAGCAGAGGATCTGGGCTGTGATTATGGCAAGGGAAATTTTCATTATTTGTAATGTTTTTACTTCTATGTTCAACACAAATCCTAGCTCTACATGTGTTTAAGTAGCAACGGTAATGTGTTTTCACCCTTGATATGCTAATATACTGGTAATAGAAACCATCGTTGCAAGTGAAAAGTGTCGCACCACGACGTACCCCGGGAATCTCCCTTAATGCCATTAGGTACTGTATAGAAAATAATTATTACATGTGACCTCTGAACCGAACTAAACACACTACTTCCTCCACTACTGAATTAGGATACAATACTAATTACAAAAAAACACTACTCAGATTATCCTCCACATTAGCATAAATGGGAGAACCGTGTTAGGTGAAAATTGTCATCACGCCATCAGAACCATTCAAGCAAGGACACTCTAGATGAACTGGCCGTGCTCTTCCCCTACCACTTTGGGTAATGGTACGTCACAAGACTTGTCGGACTGTGTCCCGGGGATTCCCGTATTACCCCACTGAAATAGATACGTTGAAACCTCCATTTAATAATTGATACTACCCCAATTGAATTTTTGAGCTCCGTATGAACTAAAATAGCATCGACTCGCTCAGTTCCAAGCGTTAGCTCATGTGGGTAATGCATCGGTGATTATGTGCAGTGCAGTTAATCATGCCTTATATATGCTGTGTACCAGGCTTTAGAAGCAATTATGATAGATTATCTAAGGTATCAGTATTTTCGTTCCCCAAGGACTTAAATGGGGCTGAAATATGGCTTCCAGCTATACACAAAAGTAATATTGTGGATTGACTAAATCTATGTCAAGCCCGAAATAACATATTATAAAGGTCGAAAATTCGAAGGTTTAGCTGTTCAATCAAATGAAAATTCATGCAATTTAGCAACAACTATACAAACATTCATGGTATCCTCTCTGTTATGTTGTAGGCTTATCTCCTTGTAAAAATTTAACAGGAGATCAGTTATATGATCTCACTCTACAAATCTTAGAGTTGTTGACTGAGTCAGGATGCAACGTTTTTAGTATAATTTCTGATAACAATCGTATTAACAGGTCAATGTTCAAAAAGTTATGTAGAGGAACTCAATATATAAAGAGCTCCAAGTGATTTCATTTTATTCAGAATTTTATAATCTGAAAAAAGGCGAGAGCAAATTTAACTGTCCGACGACTGGATTTAGCGGAAATAAGCTGAAAACTAGAAAGTGAACCGAAAATACGAGGTGTTTGGGCCATTCTGTATCTAGCATAAGGAAATTTTGCATGCAAAAATTGGTTCTGGACTTCTCTTATGTATCCAAACAATATATTGAAAAATCAGAACTAGATTATTATATTGAAAGCACATACCCTTTTTCATGTCTATTATTGCTTGTCTATATAATATTGACTGGACTAATTATTAAACATAACATTTTAGGTTCTGAAAAACATATGTGTAATTTGATTCACTATCAATAATTTCAACATCGATAATACCTACACCAGATACTGAACTCTACCTCAAATGGATATAAAGGTATTCCACACATGCCGAACCGAAGCTCGAACAGCGTAGCGAATCGTACAATCGGCCCTGCAGCGAACATTAGCCATATTATGTTTCATAGTTTTTAAACTCAGCTTTTAAACGACCGCCGCGAAGTTCTCCGAACCGTTCGACGTCCCTCTAGCCGCTCTCTTAACCATTCTCCATGCCGTTCGCCGAACGCTGAACTTTTCAGCCAATCAGAGCCCTCGATTAAAATTCGCCGTGCAGCTAGCGGTCCAATTTTGGCTATCCATCACAAGTGGAAAACATGAGAATACTTTCGCGAATATTAATACAGTACAGGCCTCTTCTGATAATCTATATTTTGAACAATTCATTGTCATGAATAAAACATTAGGAATAGGATAAATAATGTTTAATGCAAATATAATCATTTCTGAAAAATTAATGATTGGATAAATTTCAACATAAAAATATTTTTGACCAAGAACCAAGTATCATGACAATTATTTTCTTTTAAAATTATAATCACTTTGTTATGTTTAAACTAATTAACTAACTAACTTATTAATTTCACCAACTAACCAACTAATTAAGTTCACTGGAATAGATTCTGTAATTTCAATATCCTATATATTTTAATAAATACTACAGCATATACTAACTCACAAAAAGTGACACCTTTATAAATATTTTCCACTTGCCATCGATTTTTGTTGGTAAGAACCTTGATCATTGTTATTTCAAGAAAAAGTGAGTAGAGTTGAATAATTTCCCCCAAAAGGTGTCTGGTTTAGTCTATGTTTTGGCAACCAAAAAAACGTACTTAGGTGGATAGGATCTTCTCAGGCTCACCAATCTATACTATAATAAAGTAAAGAGCTGGCTTATATTGGTACAGGATAGGAAAATTATGTTTGACGCACGTCTGAACTACTAGACTGATCAACTTGAAATTTTGCATATAGATACTTAATTAACCGAGGATGGTTATAGGCCTGTTTTAAATTCTTCAAATTTTCATTACGTCAAGTTTTCAATTTGTCAAGTTTTAAAATAGACCCTTGCAGAGCACAGGTTACATGCTAGTCAATAATAAAGTTTTGATCAAGGAATAAGGGAGTGTTATTTCCATCGATTTGCAACATTCAGAACAGTACTGAACTGTACTCTGCACGACACTCCACAGCGTTTTCGGCCAACTGTACAGTGCGTCAGTCAGTTTATCAGTGACTTGACTTGATGTCTTAAATGAGGAAGAGGCTGAACAAATTGAATAAAACATATCGTAGAGATTTACAATTTATTGATGAAAATATAAACACATCGAAGAATGCGTTTTTGCATTGCGGGTACTAGTCCAGGCAATGAATGCTCAAAAAAGTTTATAGAAGGAAAAGTTAGGAAGACAATTTTTGACCCCGCGGATCTCTTTAGGGTAGTAAGGTGGTGAACATATCGAAAGTCCCCATCTCTACCCACTTTGCTGAGGGGGTGGTGGTGGTGGTTCAAAAGTACAATTTTTTGGTTTCTTGCATATAATTCGAAAACTATACATCTTACGGACATGACTAACCTACAGCCTACAGCCTACAGCCTACTAACCTACATGACTAAGCTTACATAATTTCCTACAATATTCATTCCACGACTTTTTCTATACCTTCCATACTTTGAATAAAAAAAATTCAAAAATTTGATGAAAACCTGTTATTCCAACAATTACATACTTTCAAGACCGGATTTCTTGAAAACTGTTGGAAATATCACAAAACTCCACTCAACAGGAATTGTACAGAATCAATCAAACTTAATTTAGAGCAGTTATCTTGGTTGAACGCATTGTTGCAAAAATATAAGCGTGGAAGCAAAAAGCTAAAGAATGCAACATTTAAATCACCCTCATCACTTCAAAAAATGGGGTAGGGATGGAGACTTCTGATATGTTCTCCTCCTAACTATAGTATCAACAACGCTGCAAAGTCAAAAATTGTGTTCAAAACTCTCCTTCAAAATTCATTTGTTAATTGGTCAATTGTTGCAAAACTGGAAATTTCATATTCAACACTAGATAAAGCTGCTGCAAAAGTCGTAGGGAAATGCGTAAAAGTGTGGAATAATACATCAAATTGAAGAGAATTTGATGCTCTATGAGCTCACAATTAGCATGGATTTTCTCCATGGGTTTCAAAATTTTCATTTTGAATGTTGCATTCTTTTAAAGCTGCTACATTTTTCTCATCAAATACCTTAACACATAGCTTGACATTTTGCCTTTCAAGGGAACTTGGGAAGAGAACTTTTCTGTCGAGTGGAGGTGCTAATTTGATAACACTATTCGCTTCTGAGTAATGAAACGTTTTCAAGTGAGAAAAGCTTGCAGTGAGAATACTATCATGGTTAGCAGAATCTGGTATGTGAAAGGTTTGTTTTGAGTCAGTCTGATTCAACCAGTTGTTACGAATTCATGTACAGAATCAAATAGTAGAAAATATACTATGTGAGGGATCAATCTATATGTAATGTGTTCTGAGTCACAAAAACGAGTAAAATTTCAACAAAATAATTAATTTTAATGAATTTTAGTTTTCAATCAACAATATCTTCTGATTGCTACAATTCAAATGTATAATCCAAAATCCCTTTGGGCGTGATTTTGTGCGCTCTCCGGTCACAGGTTGAAGAGCACAAAATTACACCCAGAGGGATTTTGAATTGTACATTTAAATTGTGACAATTAGAGGATATTGAAAATTTTGCATGAAATATTGGTTCTAGACTCTAGAATTCTCTAATGTATCCAAACGATTTATTGAAAAATCAAACTAAAATATATATTGCAAACACCAATGTATATACTGGTAGTGACTGGACTATAATGTTTTAAAGGGTAAAGGGTAGATTAGCGAGTTTCGATTTTTCTTCTAAACTAAATTGCCTTTTTTGTATTATTCAAAATACATAGTTATAATCGTATAATGGTGCTACATTTTGATGAATAACATACTTTTGCACTTTTGAGATTGTTATTTGAGAATATTATATTCTTCCAATAAACATGTGTTTGTTTCAACCAGCAAGGAAAACCGGGAAGAACGTGAAATATACGGGGAATGTACGGGAATTTCCTGAGCCTGATTCAGTGGACACTCTGTATAGAGATTAGGTTAAAATTTTGTCAATAACTTTGGTCCAAACGCGGCTTAAGTCAACTCGCTAACGCTCATTCTATAAATGTAATTGAATTAAAATTATCTGAATAATAGTTACAGAACAGAGTTAAAACGAATATATAATAGTAACAACAATGTTATTATCATATTTAATTCTGTTGATGTAATATTATACAATATTAATTCGAATTCAAATTCATTCAAATAATTCTATTATTATTGTTTTAAATGTCATAATAATAATAATAATAATAATATAATAATAATAATTTCAATTTCAATTTATTCATTTCTTCAAATTACATTACAATCATAATACACTCAGTGCTTTTAGTTACTCCTCTAGCTTATAGCTAATTGAGGAGTGTCAAAATCATTTACATAATACCGATAATAATATATTCACATTCAATCATTACTGTATTTATTCTACAATGAGGAAATTCTTGAGAGTTTGACATACAGTAAGTTCCGATTTTCACCACTTGAGTCGCTCTTTAATTCTTTGACTGTTCATACACAAGTAACGAAATTCAGATGGCCGTAGCCGTCAGACTATAGAGACTAGAGACTACACAATCGAACACAACACAGAAGCACAATCAAATAACCTTCAAAATTTATAAACATCAGTAATAATTCATTACAATATTTTTTTATAATCTTAAACCTATCAGCATACTACATTTTACATACAATACTTTCTTTCTATTTTCCATATTAAAATCAATCTAGCCTATTGGAATTTTTTATTTTTATGTTTCCTTTTCTTCTCTGTTCACTAACTTTAGTATGCTACTAACTTTACATATTTATAACATGACTACTTACTAACCTGACTAAATTTTAACACACTAACACATAATAAAATCACTTGGAAAAAGATGTTTTATCCTATTCAGCTATTCTTATAAAGAAATCTTTCAATTTTGTTCTCAATTCGCTTTTTCCTTGCAATTCCTCAACTCAGGTGGCAGACAATTCAGCAGGTAAGGAATTCTAAATTTTGATAATCTCTTACCATAGTTATTATTATATCTTTGCGGTCTAAATGCCCTATTTCTTAAACCATAACCTATCTCATTAACTTCCCTGAATTCATTTTTAAAATAATTTCTGGACAGGTCAGTATATTTAGCAAGAGCTTCCATTGACATGATACCCAACAAGTGAATCTCAATTCCATTGAACAAAGTTTGCGTTATTCTCCTAACTACATCATAGACAGGCTGCTTCAAATAACTTGGTGCCAAACTATGCAATGTTATTCCATAAAATATTACACCTTGTATCATGGAAAAATAGACTATTATTTTAGTACTAATTGGAAAGCACCTGCTAATTCTAGAGCACTTATACAGAGCAGCCTTCATAATTTTCAAAATTCTATCATTATGTGAACCAAATCGCATGTCTGCATCAAAAAACACTCCCAAATGTTTAATACTTTCATTGAACTCTAATTGTTGACATGTACAATCATTTCTCAACCTATCTCTAAGACAATTTACCTTATGGCATATTAACCTATGGTTGTGTATATTGATATTGATTCTATGATTTCTAAATATAATAACTTTAGTTTTCTTTTAATTTATCTTGATAGCATTATTGAAAAAATACTTATTCGCTAAGTTCAAGTCTTCCTGCATGTATCTCATACCTATATTCAGATCAGTGTGTATCATATAATTATAGAATATTATCATCTGCATACTGCAGTAATTTGCTTCTGAATTTGAGACTTGCTAAATCGTTCACATACAAATTGAATAAAACAGGAGATAAAATGCTGCCCTGAATCAATCCACATATTTGATTATAATCTGTACTAACATATTCACCTATGTTTACATGAATTTTTCTTTCTACAAAGTAATTTTCAAACACCTTCAGCAAATTCCCACCAATGCCTATTTTTTTTATTTTTTGCAGCATTATTTCATAATTCACTAGATCATACGCTTTTGTTAAGTCTGTTGCTACTGTTATGACAAATTTATTATCATCTAAGGCCTCAAAGATATCGTCTGTCATTTTCTCTAACAAATCTATTGTTGATTTTTTTGAAACAAAACCGTATTGTGCCTCATTTATTATATTATGTCTAGTCAAGTATTGATTCAATTGCATACTAATAAAGTGTTCCAGGATTTTCATGACTACTGAAATCGATCCTATTGGCCTATAAGAATCCACACTTTTCTTTACCCCGTTTTTGTAGATAGGTCTGAGATACGTTACTTTTAAGCTTTGAGGTATCTTCCCTGTTTCAATTATTCGATTAAATAGATGCATAAGAACCAGCTTTAGATAGAAAATATTATTTACTATATCTAGTGATCTGATCTTATCAGGACCAGCAGATGATCTGTTGTTAAGTTTACCAATAATACTATGGAGGTGTTGTTCTTTCATTTTTTGAAAATACATACTCATCTTATTACCTATTGTGTAGTTCCCTTCTGTTAAGTTCAAGGTCATATCAAAATGTTGTCCATTCATCTCTGTTGTAATTTCTTCTATTTTTTCTTTAAAGCTCCTTTTAAATCTCTCTGTTAAGTTCATTATTTTCATTTAAATTAAAATTAGCCTTAATTGATTGTTTTAGAGCTGGTCTTTTCTTCTTGTTAACAAATTGATTTATGATTTCCCAAGTTTTCTTCGTGTTATTAAAGTTATTGTTAAACACTCTAAAATAATAATTCATTTTTTCCTTTCTAATCAAGTCAGTCAACTTGTTTCTAATAATTTTAAATTGATTTCTCAGATCTATATTATATTTGTCTCTCTTAACCATTTTTCAAACCTCATTTTTTCTTTCTATCATTCGCTTTATACTATCATTGAACCAGGGATTATGTATATTATTTGCTCTTAACTTGACCTTTATTATACTCCTATCATAAATGCTATGGAACCTCCTAACTAGCTCGTTATAAATCTCTGATGGTTCTCTTAAATCTAATATTGGCCACCAATTTTCAGCTCGAATCAATTCATTAACCTTCCTTGTTGATATAATAGCTTTATGTTCATCTTCTATAGAACATTGATCTTCATCTGTGTGGTTTTTCAGTAATTTAACTCCTGTCCAATAGTGATCTGCAACCTTGCTTTCAATTAAAAAGGAAATATGGGAGCTACTTTCGTCTACCTTTAAATTAACGTGATCCAAACAAGTTGATACCAATGTATTATTATAGATTTCTTCTCTTGTTGGTTTTTGGATACTGTTATATAGGCCATGAGAGTATAACACATTTATATAATTGTTTGCCCCGTACATGTTTGTTAGGTAACATATGTTGATATCTCCCACTATGACGATGTTTTTTTCATTTTTTATTATTTCAGATGATAAAAAACTGTCTAGTTTCTCTTTGAAAAGATTCACATTTAGATTAGGAGGTCTGTATATTGCTATTAGTATTACAGTCTTACTTCTACCACAGAGTTTCATAGCAACCAGTTCAGCCGATTCAAATTCTATATTATATTGTTCTACTTCATACCATTGTTTATAGAAAATTCCTATTCCACCACCCCCTCTTCCATCTGACCTACATTTCATTAAA
The DNA here is from genome assembly GCF_014356525.2 of Nilaparvata lugens. Lineage (NCBI taxonomy): Eukaryota > Metazoa > Arthropoda > Insecta > Hemiptera > Delphacidae > Nilaparvata > Nilaparvata lugens. Next base: position 5,759,137 of record NC_052519.1, read on the forward strand.
TTCACAAATCCTGGAATTCCATACAAATTGATTTCTTCATTTTTAATATTAATTTCGCTAAGAACTAAAACATCTATCTCATTAATTATATCATTACTTTCTGCTCTCAAAAAATCCCAATTCTTCCTCAATGATCTAATGTTAATGCTAACAATATTCACTTCATTAATTGATTCTCTTTTTTTTAAAAACTCTCTAGATTGACTTAAATTTTGAAACACTCTGAAATCCTCATCATTATTTAAATCATCGTTATTTAATTGAATAATCTTATCTACCGAATGTACTTACAATATTATATTTTTTCTATTTTACCAATTTCTACTGTTTTTAAATTGAATTAGGAACAATATACTATTTATTAATGATAATATGCAATTAATATTTATGTAGGCTGTAAAAAAAACAATAATAACAGTATCCTAACAATCACAGAACGATAATAATACTAAGAATAATGTATAGAAATTTCTTTGTTTCTAGATATTAGTGAAAATAATCTTATTAGATTAATTGATGATAATTTTGACTGTAAAAAATAGATAATTTATTTGGCCAATGATCATTAAGTGTTATTTAAGTCATTTTATCCAAATCTTCTAGCTTTATAATCCTAATACCTTTGGAAAGTTCATCCTTTCTGACCATGATTCTGTCACCGTTCATCCAAACACATTTATAATTTTTCTTTTTACTAATCTCCTTTACCTTCATCATCAGTGTGTTGAAATAGGGCGTCAGGTGATCATTGAAGTATATTGCCTTCTTGGGAAGATCGGGGTTAATTAATCCAGTATCCGGCTTACGTTTCCTTGCTGCTTTGATGATTCTATCCCTGACCGCTCTCGAGTTTAGTTGCAGAATAGCAGGACTATGGTTTTCATTTTTTGATGGCAATCGGTGAGTTGAGATATCTTGCGTTCTTATATCTATTTCTATTTTTCCCAGTAAAGTAGTGATGCTCTGAGCTAGATCTTCATTTTTTTTTGAAGGGTATACCTGAAATGATGATGTTCCTCGATCTTGCATACTGCCGCTCACACTCCACTGTTATTTTCAAGTCTTCCAACTCTTTTCTTAGCGCTGCCGAATCCCCTTGAATCACTTCGATGTCTTTCCTCATTTCTCCTACTTTCTCTTCGACATTCTTGATCATCGTCATCATTTCATCCATTTTCTCATTGATCACTTTTTCTTGTTTTGCAAACAGTTTTTCCATCATGGATTTAAGCGCGATGTAAGTGGGTTCTGTAGGTTCATCTTCGACGCTATTTAATCTGCTCCTATTAGATCTGCATTTTGAACATTCCCATTCTCCTTTTTTCTGACTACCTTTTGCTTTCCAAGTATTTTTAGAGACTCCAGAACAGCCATAGTGAAGACCGGATTGACATCTGCTGCAGACAATGTAGTCGTTATCAATCGGTAAATCATTATCACAAACTGAGCAATTCATTGTTCCTCCTTGTATAAAATTCAATTCAATCAAAATAAATTACGTGAATGGATTCAATTCAGGTATTCAATTCTCACTTTTCCAACCTCAAATTGCGATTTCAGTACAGACCGATTTTCATTTCACCACATCTCCTGCAGCCACTTCTTATCACTCCTATCACTTTTAATCACTATTTAGCCAAGATAAAAAACTAAAACATATTAATTAAACTATTTTTATTAATTATTAATCGATAGTTCATCCATACTTTGAAAACCACGTTTGGATTCTGGCACTGCTTCCTTGATACGTGTATAATACACGTATATTCCTTGATACAATAATAATAATAATAATAATAATAATAATAATAATAATAATAATAATTATAATAATAATAATAATAATAATAGTATAATAACTTCTGTACTAATAATAACAACAATGTTATTATCATTAGTACAAAGCTATGCCAAAGTTATAAAATCAGAATCAGAATTCAATCATGGCAATATATTCAATACCCTCTAGAATATTATATAAAGAAATGATAATTTGGCCGGAGGATAATGATGACAAGGAGGAGGAGGAGGAGGTGAAGGAGTAGGAGGAGGAGGAGTAGGAGAAGGAGCTTGTGGTTGTAGAGGGGTTTGTGGAGGTGGATGAGGATGATGAGGAGACGATGAAGAAAGGAGAAAGGTGAAAACGATGACGTCATAATCAGTGAGTTGCCAGTTAGCGACTTCCAAAGTTAGCCATTTCCAATTCTCCACAATTCTCTGGCCAGAATCAGCGGGTTCCAGAGTTAGCCAATCCTGTCTGTGACAGAATCAGTGAGTTCCTAGCCAGTCACTTCCACAACCACAGTTAGCCAAATTCCAGTTAGCGAATTCCGCGTTCCCAGCAAAATAACACGGCGCATCCAATTATGCGCAGGATGTCCGTCTGTGTCCACACTACAAACTGTGGAGGGAGAAATGGGTTTCTCCTCTTCATGTTAAAAGTAATTTATCTTGCACTTTAGGACCTTTAGACTCCTGAAAAAATTCACTTAAGGAGTAGTATGGTCTGGCACGCAGCCAGGACTTGAGTCTCCTCTTAAATTCACTGTCACTCAAATGACGCACAGATGAAGGTAGGTAAACATTTAATAGCAATATTGGGATAAGTTCTGAGCCTTACTTAGCCTTCATTGTGGAACATTGACTTCGAGAGCATTTCAAAGTGAGTAGGCTCTCTGCAACCCCCTCAGATTCCCTGTCAGATTGGTATTCCTAATACCAACCAGGGAAGCAAAGATGAACTGACTAAAAACTGCAAGAATTCCGTCGAAGAGTGGCCTACAGTGTTCCAAATGACCGCTGGATGATAATATCCGAACTGTATTTTTCTGTAGCAGAAGAATACTCTCACAGTGTAAAGAGTGTCCCCACAGCAGTATACCATAGATAATGTGGCTATAGAACAGTGAGTAGTAGGCCATAATCAAATGCTCTTCAATCAGCAAGCACCTCAATCTTTTCAACAGGTAGACCACACGAGACAATCTTTTGCATACAGCATCCACATGAGCACTTCATGTTAACTTTGGATTAATGTTGAATCCCAGAAACTTCACTGGTTCATTTAATGAATGATTGAAATGGTTTCTCAGAGTGCACATGATATTCTGTGTCTTGCCGACGTTGAGCAACAACCTGTTCTCCTGAAATCTGTGTTTTGCCCCAGCAAAGGACTCCTCCAACTCAAGGGTGGCAGCTGCAGGCGAGGATCTTCTCCCAACAAGGGTTGTGTCGTCGCCAACAGCAACTCACTTCCGCCGACTCTCAAATACAGTTTTACCCAACTTATAGATAGGTGACAGTTTATGAAATTATCAAATACAGAGACTGAATTCATAAACTAATTTTTCTATGGAATAGTATAGAATTTTGGCTGCACCTAAGTGTATGGGCCGCGGAATCCAGCATTGAGTCCTACCGTACATAACTTATATCAATAGAGGAGGTCAAGACGATTCAGGATTGATTATTGTATTTCTTTGTTATCGATTTTCAAATATTAGTATATTACAATTTGTTATAATATTAGCAGAACACACATACCTTCAATTTCTAATTTCATGAAAATCAATAGATTGACCATGCTGTTTGAAATTTCAGGGATTATTAGCAGCAAAGTGCAACTTGAAACATCTTACTTTGATTTATATAATGTAACAAATATCCAAAAATCCTGCTCTGTCTTGAAATCAAGTCGAATCAATATGACCAACGAATCCGAGGTAGTGTCAAGATTTTTGTCAACGAAAAATATTCACTTGCCATCATCGAATGATTGGTTGGACGGCTGTATTGAATGGTTCAAGAGTCAACAAGAAAATGTAAGTAGTATCATAATTTTGGTTCTATAGTACTACATTCATCTCTGCACAACAATTTTCACAATATTTTACTTTCGCATAGGCCTAATCGTTGCCTCAAACTAGGATTTTATTTAAACTATTTTATAAATTACTAGAATAATAACTGACATTGAATAGTGTTATTGAATTTGCAAGTATGATGAAAAGCTATGTTTGTTTATCCAGCTCTCCAGTTAGTTACCGGTAATAAAACATCCTATTTTTATTATGTGGAAAAGAGAAGCATAGTACTGTAGATCAAATGCACATAGCTGATACGGCAATTTTAAATGAAGAAGCTAATTGTACTATTTCAGTTATATGACAGAGATTATCTGTGCAGATAAAGGATTAGCTGTCATAGATGTCTATGATTGTATTTTGGGAGCAGAGCACTCCGTCTGAGTGGGACCCCCAAAATTTATCTCATAATTCAGTTATTATTTTTAATTTCTTTTTGAAACTCAATTATCATACTTATAAACTTAATCATGATTTCGTTACTTTGTTTTATAATCGTAGTTTGATAAACTTCTGATTTATGATTACAGTATTCAACTTCTGAACTTCAAAAGTTTGCTCTGCAGCAATGGCTTTTAGCGGATCTAAAGATGATCAGTCACGGGTCTCTACCACCAAATCTGTCAGATATAAATAGTATTATGTTAACTGGAACTTATCCTATGCAGGTAAACTACCAATTTTTAATGGGTTGAATTTGTTAAATTGGTTGTGAAAATATCTATGCCGTAACCTGTCGGAATTTGCAATTATTTATCACTCCAAGTTTTTACTTCAAAATCAAGAATTGCACGAAGGCTATGAAAGAATCATCAAGAGAGTTTGAATTACTTTTGTAAACCAAAGAACCAAAGTCAACAATTCTGTCTCCGATGGGTCGCGAGCAATAGCTCAATAGCTGTTTATATCATCCATGATCCAAATCATCCTACTAGATTAAGAGTCATTCGTGCGTTTGGTTATTTTTATTTATCTATTAACATCTACAAATCATAATGTACAATATGATTGAAAGAAGACATCAGGCTGAGCCCAAACTGTTATACCAACTATGAATGATACTATGAATGATCATTTCTATCTATTTTGGGCAGTCTATAGTTACAGAATTCCATAGTACTTTTTCGCCCGTTTTTCAAGTCTGGGTCACAGAGATGTGGAGATCTCAATCCAAATTGCAAGGCCACATTGCCTAGATTTGCACGTATTACTTTGAAGTTTTGATGTGTCAAATTTTCCCTAGTATACAGTAAATGAAGCGGTTGCTGCGCTCTCCAGCATCGCAGTGTGACGAGGACCCAGACTTTATAGGACATGTTGTTGAACAATGAAATGGGTCGTATTCGAACACCCAAGAATCATCTCCAGTGATAACATTTTCTAAAAATTATAGGTCCTCGTCATACTGAGTTTTTCATGGGAGCTCTGAATTTTGAACTCTGACGCGTCACAAAAATGTCTCTCACAGAAATGCCTGTAACAACTCTCCGGCAGGGCGGAAACAATTGGCTAGCAGTCGGTCTTGTTCCCGAAACCTCCATCACTAGTCTAATTCCCACTGGTTGGCAGTTAAAAACAAGAATAATGGAAATGTCAATGCTATAGTATAGTTCATAATAAATTAAATTTCTGTTGAGGAGGGCTACTCTTAACTGGAAATTAAAATGGCATTGATATTTCGAAACATGTAGTGAATAAAAGTTTTCAAAAAGGGTACTTGGATTATTGATTTCCATATTCATAAGAAATGTTTGCACAATTTAAAAAATCTGTCTCAAATTGAAAAGTGGAATCCGAATTGTAAAACATGGAAATTCAAATTCCTTCTCATCTTTGTCCGTGCTTTGTCAAATTCTGTTCTGGACGCTATTTTCTGTTGTCAATAATCGCAGTAGTGCAAGTATTTGACTCTTCTTATATGACTCTATTAATTTTGACTCTTTTAATTTATGACCTACCGGTATGTATTCTCAAATTACATAATATTTTTTCATTATTTTTCACAAATATATTTCCAGATAAACTATTTTTTCAACGTTGGAGAGTCTGCCTACAGTCAGTATGAAAAGATGCGTAAACTGTGTTTGGATGATCAGCAAATTGGAGCTGAGACGCAAGCCAGTTGGATGCCAAAACCCAAACGTATGTTAAAAATGGAAATCACCGACGGGGTTCAAACCATTCAAGGCTTTGAATACTCTTATCTAACTAAGCTGAATGAGTCCATGGAACCTGGGCTCAAGGTAACGTTTTCAACTATATATGTGATTTATGGATTCCTTCAATAATTGTTAAGGATGAAAAATATAGTGTACTATTATAGGTAAACCTGTAGAATATAAATTGAACTACTGTCGATTAGGACTAGATTGAAGTTTTATGTCCGCTTTGAGCCAGATATATTATTGTTTTTGATAAGCTTTACGCTAATATTCTTCAATTTGTAAGTTGCTCATTTCTCATAACGCCTCTTTCCGATTCATACTTTCCACTGGGAACAGCTGAACATTCTGCTTTTCACGCTCTAGCTTACAAAAAATCAAAATGTGTTTAATCATTAATCAAAATTATGATTGCTTATTGATTTAATAGTGTGTTAATTAATGTTTTAACATTCAGAGAAATCAAGAAAGCTGTTTTTATCCTTCATTTATCAAAGAACTATGAAACACAAATAACTTGAAATGAAACATTTGAAAAAATGATTATAATATCTATTCTCACTTTTTCGAAATCAGTAGATTATTGAATGTAAATAATACGAATTGTAAAAATGTATATTCAGAATAAATGTGGTGCATAATAATATTGTTCAATAGTACAGGGCTATTTAAAATAATGTATTCACTATTCTGGCAACCGAAATCTCCTGAATTCTCTGAATTCGTTTCTGACTGCTTAGACAATCACTTGACATGTTTGCAAATAAAATTCACCAATCTTATTCGCTCAAGACTACTTACTTCTCAAATACGGTTGCCTATTATAATTTACAAGTGTTCATTTTCAATCAAATTATTGATACATTTACTGTTCGAATAAAACAGAAATTTGTGCTATTTCCAATCTAGTATTCTAGAGTTACGTTACTTGTGTTTAATTAATCTAGTTACCATTTTATTACAGGTGGTAGTCAAAGGTCCTGTAGAGTGTAGAAAAGGTGTGCTTCTTTTGAAAGATAATAACATTGAGATTTTAGGCGGCGAACTGGACACATTGGTTGAATCAAATCCAGTTGCTCACATCATAGCCGAAAAATTGTTAGTAAGATCAATTCACTGGATAACAAGTTGAAAATAGAACATTCAATACAGCATCAGAAACATTTCATTGCTCTTTCTTAGTTAACTTGGATGTATTTTTTTTGTCAAAAGCATTTTTATATCAACCTTGTGTGCCTTGACTATTTCTTTAAATCTTCAACATAACGTAGATTATCATTTTTTTGAAAAATATTCTTTTTCATTTATTTAGAAACGTGAAGCTTTTCATGTTTTACTTTATTTTTTGTTGGAGCCTGTTCAATGAAAATGTAGAAATCCTGTGGCATAGTAACACCTTACTTCAAGGTGAGCACTCACTAGATCACTTTACTTGAAAATCTATGATTGGCCAAGTGGAAATGCCGGCCAGGATAGCCGAGACGACTAAGGCGCTGCAATTTTCGTATACGTTGCTTTGAGTTTAGCCTATATCGAAGTGCGTTGTCAGTTCAGTATTTCATTGGTACTTATGGCATTTTTACTTCAAATACTATGACCAAATTGTTTGAACATTATGAAATTAGAGAATCAAATAATGTAGAAAACTAGAATTTCAAAATTATCAATCAATAATCAATTCAGCTGGCGATTGTTTAGTCAAGTCGTAGATTTGTGATCTTTTGATCTACTGCATTTTTAGAAAAATCTAATATTTGAGTACTTTTCGCTTTCTCTTCACTTGTCAGTGTTTTGTGAAAACCGAAATCAATAAATTCTTGAATAATTATTTCTGAAGTCGGAGTGTAGAATAATTAGAATTTTACAATGTTTCAGACAATTCGATCCAAATGTTGTTAAAAATAATATAGCTCAAACAGATAATACAACCCAGCTATTTTCTCAAGTAAATGTGGGGAACGAAAATCGAGCACCTAATGTAAGTATTACAAATGACATAAATAATTCTAGCTTTTGTGCACAATGATATTTTCTTAGCAGTTTTATTTTTTCAATTACTAGCGATGGGAGAATCGAGAAGGAGAGTAAATTCTCTAATCAATCGGAATGGCTCATTCGTCTGGAAATACCATGTTATTTGATTATTTTTCTTGCGCAGAATTATATTGGAAAATCTCATATGTTGATACAAAGTAACAAGAAAAAAGCATTATCTGGATCCGAGCTATCAATAAATTTGTTAAACTAAGACTTCATATCGAGGGTACTACAGCACATGCAGTACTTATATTTCGCCGATAACTCGTTAAAGCAACTTTATGTTGTAAAAAGTAGAGACTTCATGTTTGGTGATTATTTGCAACCTGTTTCCCTTTATATTAGAATCTCCTTAGCTTGAGATTAAAATTTATTGAAAAAATCAAGCATTTTAAATTAAATTACACAAGCGTATAAAAAATGCATTAAAATAAACAAAAATATTTCAAATAATAAGGAGCTCTCTGATACTGATACCTATAGTATACTGATACTATATTATAGTACTATTTTTCTGAAATTCTAGGTTGTGTAGTATTCTTCTGTCTTTAATACATGCATTAGTGACAAAAGTTAACTAGATAGATTAAAATTAGTTGTAGTGGTAGAGTAATTAATTTGTCGGTCAGACAAAGATGCATTAAATTTATTGTAGTTCACAGAGATAACTTTGCTTTTTGCTGTTCGGATAACTTCCATCAAATTTATTCGAGGTACGCCATAAGGAAAACCCAAGTGACTAGAGATGGGTGAAACTCCAGGCACAAATATGGGTAAAGAGGCTGAGTCGAGGGTGGCCGGGCGCCGGGCGCCCTAGAGGCAGTTTGGCGTCCCCTCTCTCAGCGGAAGGACCTACAAAAAGACCAGGAGTGGAACTCACGTAGGTCACGAGTTTGTGGGTGGAGAGGCCAAAACTCACCACTGCCCAAAGAAGGGCGGCCATTTAGGCAAAACTTCTTGGGAGAGGTGAGGCTTTTGACCCTGCGAAGTTTCGGAGGGGCATAAAGAAAAAGCCCAAGAGACCAGTTATGGGTGAAAAACCAGGCACAAATGTGGGTCAAGAGGCTGAGTCAAGGGTGGCCGGGCGCCCTAGAGGCTACTTGGCTGCACCTTCCTTAGCGGAAAGACCTACAAAGAAGGCCAGGAGTGGAACTCATGTAAGTCACGTGGACTAATCAGTCTGAAGAGACTGCCAAGCATATCACACTGGATTGCGACAAGGATTGCAACCAGGTGATGAATGGAATGTTAGTATAGGGAAAAACTCCTGGTTCTTGTAAAGGACATAGGTATTGGTTTGCCTATGGATCCTTGAATCCGTCCCTTCAAAAACAATAAACAATTATATTTATTTTCGCCTCGCATCTCTAGCCCTTTCGGTCATGGTGGTCGTTATAACGACCATCACTTGGTTCAATTTTTTTAAGTCACAAACAACTAATTTCACCTCGTTAAGCCATATTGGCCGTTTGAACGAACATATTCGTGATGAATATATGACATGTGGTGAGCTCTTGCGGTAAAAATACGAAATTTTTGAAGACTTTTGTTAGGAGACTGTCATTGTTTCACAACACGCAACTTTCAATTTGGCATACCAGCTTCATTTCAAGTTTTATTTGGGAAAAAAAAAGATTTACATCAATAAAATGTTGGAATAAACGAATATTATCACAGAAACAGTTAATTAATTATGAGAACCGAGAATTGGCCCTTCAAAGTGTTGACCGTTTTAATGTCCAAGATTACATAGTGGGAAGTGTACTGTTGGTGCAAATCAAATTTCAAATATCCAAATCAGCTGAGAAATACAATAAAACAAGTAAATTTGTAGAGATTTTTCTTGTGGCTTTTGCTCTATGATGTTGTGGATATTTTATATTTTATCCTTCTACCATGAGCGATAATAAACTAAGTGATAAAGACATGGAAGACCTACTTTTTGATGGAAATTTATCGGATTTAGAATATTTGACTACAAACGCAGACTGGTATTCACCACCTCCTTTGGATGTGGTCAATATGGAAACGCCAATCCATTACTCTCATAGGTATTTCAATGAAGACCTTCTGAAACTTAAACTTACAAATTTTCTACTTCCATTGCTCCAAATGTTTGACATATTTATGTAATATATATTATCATATCTACAACATGTTATTTTATGTAAAATAAGACTTGTAAATACCTAAAATTATTTTTTCCACCAATAATAACATTTGTGCAATTTATGGAAAAGACTAATTATTTCTTACCTTTGAGTAATGGTGGCCGTTTTAACGACCATGTTATATTTCCATAACTATTAGTGAGAAAAATGTTTTGACACTTTTAAAAATCATTAAAAAAATAATATAATTAGAGTTCCAAATTTCAGATTTTTTCTACTAATACAAAAAAAGCATGACCGAAAGGGCTAGTCTTTCTCATTCACGTTTATGCTTGAATCATGTTGAGCAGTCTAATAATTAGTGCACAATAGTTTGAAACACTGAATTGTAAGTTATGTCTGATATTTTAGTTGCAAAATTCTGAATAAAATGGTCGGATTTGTTTTGGGTTTATGGAAACTGTGTTCATAGAAACTTTGATAATAAACACATCTTTCAGGCTCGTGGATGTAATATTTTCTTATTATACTTTCAGACAAATCATATGCAGCCTGTTGATGAGCGAAATCTGTTGGACTCGGACGATGATGACATATTCCTGAGCGTGCAACCTGACAACGACACCGCCAACCTGAACAATGTTACACACCGTAACAACCCGGCGCCCACATCTCAGTCAACTAGTAACGGACATTTTGAAACTGTGGACTTACTTGATGACGACATAGATATACCCTTTGAAAATGGCGATATCTATGAGAATAATGTTGCGACTAACTTGAATAACTCGAGAATGTATAATGAACGTGATTGGTCAAACGACGCTCGCTTTGATATTTCAGATGACATTGTGGAAACAACTCCTAGTTTTCCGAGCACATCATATCCACAGTCTCATTCTTCAAGCAGCAGTTCAAGAAATACAGAACCAGTGTCCAGCAAAAGTGTGAGTAGGCCGCCTAGCATGTCTACTGTTGCAAGTGACAATAAGACTTCTGCATCTCTAGTGAGAAACACAACATCTCAACAGCCGTCCATGACGTCATCTTCAGTTACTAGAAGAACAAATGAAGAAAGGATTGAGACCATTCCCATTGAAAGAACCATGACTGTTAACTGCAAAGTGGAAAAATGGAAATCGAAACTAATGGTTCAGGATGGAAATTGGAATTTGAAAGTTTCACTCCTGATAATTGGCCAGAAAATTGTGGATGCTTCCTTTGAGGTCGATGTAAGTAGACAAATTTGCATAATATTTTTAGAATAGAATAGAAAAAAACGTTTATTGAATAAATAAACTACCTTAAGCGAACCTAAAAAAGGCTGCTTGACAAGATACCATATACAAAAACATGTAAATTCAAATATAAATACATATATATCAGTAAACGTTATTTTTAAGTAAATGGTACAACATACCTCTCATTCCTCAAATCATACTGATTAACTTTGAAGCCGCTCTCCTGGTGACAAATGATTTTTCGAAGAAGGCTTAGTTGTTGAAATTGTGCTAGGCCCTGAGGTCTGTCGATTTGAATCTGGTCAATAATTTGATCCTAATTTAAGTGGTTTGAGAGTCTTGGAAATAAGAACATAGATATGCGGTTGACTGACTGCTCTTATAATAATGAAAATAATATCGAAAGTATTACAAACACATCTTTAGATGAATAATCAAATAATAAATCTGTGAAAATCACTGTTGAAAATGATCGCTAGACGATTGAAAGTACTTCAGTCAGCAAGTAAAAGTTTTTAATTATTTACCTAATAATTGACTGCATGTCGTATTAAAATACATAAAAAAGTGTGTTAATACAAAGCAGCTCGGAATGGATCAAAAAACCATCACCTATAAATCTGTCTTTAAGAGACCAACACATGTCTTTAAGAGACCAGATACTCATGTCTTTAAGAGACCAAATTTACGGGGTGATGGATATCTGATATTGTAGTGGGGTGTATCAAATACTTATATAAGATCTGTCGTCCTCGAGTCCGGTGTCCAAAGGGTGATGGATGAGAATGAAGGGTGATGGCCTCTAGGCATCGGGCTAGTGGCGTCAGATCGAAGATCGTCTTTCAGCCCCGCACGGCAAGGTCAGATGTCCGATATCACCGGGCATCTCGGTCGGCGAATTCGTCAGCCCTCGTTCGACAGCAAGGCATATTTACAGCTCAATCCTCGAATGAGTATTCGAGAATACACACACAAACAAAAAAAAACCTGCAACACAAGTCACAACTACTTAGTAATGCTAGAATAAATAACATACTAAATATTATATTCAATGAATGATTTCTCATGAAATCATCTTATGAATACAATACATACATACAATTTACTTTGAAAATAAAGATTTTAAGTTTTCAAAGTGTTTATATAATCTGATGATTTAAACAGTCAATGATGTTCAATCATTGAACTTACATTACAATATAGTTAAGTAGGATTATTACTTTTTAGGATTTACCTTTTTGAATGATGAACAATACAAAATCAATCATGAGGATAAAATCATGATGATACAATATAAAATTCGTTTTATAAAATTATTGATTAATCCATTAAACAATAAAAGAAAACGAAAAACTGTAGAATGAGAGGTTGTTAAATGATACATACAAGAAATATTAACAAGAAAAAACAATACAACAATACTATTAAATATTCATTACTCACCCTCAAATGGGTTTTTGACTGTTACTAATCTATATAGCCTAAAATAAATAAATTATTATTATTTATTATTTATTACAGAACAACTATTACAGACTACAGGCATTAAGCCCAAAACAGTCTTTACTACCATTTACAATCGAATAAAGTAAGTTACTAAAAGAAATAAAAATGAGAGATACAGTACATGCAATTCACAAATATATAAGAAAGATGATAAGTATGAGGAAAGCATAAGTAATTGTAAATAATCTAAGCATAAATAATAAATACAGAATAAAACTAATCTAACTTATCCAAACTCATCTAAAACCTATCCAATAAGTTATAAAAAGAATAGGCCTACAATTGAGCATAGAAACAGGTTAAGGGAAAACATGTGCCACTGTGGGAAGAAAATTGATGAAAGCAGAGAAGAAAAGAAAAAGTTTTAACAACAACAGATATTCAAGTATAAAATTTAAGGGATTTAAACTGTATGTTTGATCAACTCTATAAAATTAATAAGAATCACGGACATCATATTAATTGAATCAATTCAGAAACTGAATTCAAATTTAATTATGAATAGCCTCAATAATGCGCCTTCTAACCTCACTAACAGGGCCATGCACATCAACACCTTCACAAACGCTATTGAATAGCCTCAAAACTCTATTAAGTGGAGAGCAGAAGTTATGAAGGGTCCTTGATCTTGGTACATGAAAGGTCCTAACTCTTCTGACATTGAACGTGGGTACCTGGAAACCAATCCTAGAGAGGAGAGCGGGTGAATAAATATAATTTTTCAAAAGTGACACCACAAACATCAATGAAAACCTGTCACGTCTAGCCCTCAAAGAGTCCATATTGAAAAGGGATCTCAAACGTCCAGAAGGAAAACCCAAGGGACAGGCTCTTCTAAATTGCATATAGAATAGGAAGCGAAGGAGCTTATTCTGTACTTGTTCGACTCTGATGAGTAGAGGGACTCCAGACAATAGATCCGTACTCTAGGACACTTCTGACTAGCGACTGATACAGAGTTACAACAGTCTCAACATTATTGAAGCCGGTAGAGTTTCTCAGAACAAAGCCCAATAGCTTGATCGCTCTGCCAATGATGTGATCAACATGTGCTGAAAAGGACAATGTACAACTGAATACAATACCAAGATCCTTACACATTGTTACCCTCTCCAAGCACACACCATTGATTGAGTAGGGATAACGAGCTGGATTAACCTTTCTGGAGAAAGTCATACATTTACATTTTTTTACATTGATATCAAGCTTATTCACATGGCACCACAATGCAACTCTATCAACATCAGCCTGCAAGGAATAGCAATCATCCAATCCTCTCACCTCTTTGTAGATCTTCATATCGTCAGCGAATATCAAGCACTTGGAGTTGGGTATCTGAAGTGGTAACTCATTTATCAATAGCAAGAACAAAAGGGGCCCCAGATTGCTACCCTGGGGAACACCAGACGTACTGAAATAAGCATTGAACAGTTCCTTGAACAGTTACAAAATTTCTTCTTTGAAACAGGTAACTTCTGAATAAATCAACCAAAGCACTACTAAAGCCCAGCTGTGACAGCCTCTTCAACAATATACAATGATTAACACGGTCAAAGGCTTTACTAAAATCAGTATAGATCACATCCATTTCTCCACCGGCATCAAGTACATTGGAGGCAGACACTGTAAACTCCAATAAATTTGTCACAACAGATCTTTCAGGAAGAAAACCATGCTGTTTTTCAGACAGTATTGGTCGTGAATACCATAGAATCTCATCATAAAGAGCCCTCTCATAAACCTTAGCAAAGACAGACAATATACTGATTGGTCTATAGTTCATGATGTCATCTCTCCTGCCAGACTTGAAAATTGGGATTATCTTCGAGACCTTCCATCTACTTGGAAAGACTCCATTTCTCAGTGACAGGTTAAATAAATATTTCAACGGTCTTATTAATAGCTCACCACAACCCTTAACAATGAAGGAAGGAATACAATCAGGTCCAGGAGCTACTCTAGGCTTTAATCTTTTGATTGCAGATTGAATACTTTTCTCCGATAATGATGCAACTTCCAGAGTACTATTGGCTGTATCATGCAAAAACTCAATCCCATCACCCTCCTCAAAGCAAGCGGTGACTGGTGAGAAAACAGATCCGAAATATTTGGCGAACCCTGAGGGAATTTCATCTCCAACAAAATTTTTGTCATGCAGAGTCATTTTCTCACAAAATCCATCGGACTTGCGCTTCTCATTAACAAACTTCCAAAAATTCTTGGAATTGGAACCGAGGTCAGACTCAACTTTCAGCAAATAATTCCGATAGGCAACTGCAATCAAAGACTTCAGTTCCCTTCTCAGTCTCACAAATTCATCTTTGTAACGAACTGAAGATCGCTGTTTACGTGCACATTTATTCTTCCTCTTAACCAAGTCAATTATTTGGCGAGTGAACCAAGGCGGATACTTAGACCTCTCACTTGAGATGCTTTTAAGGGGGATCGTGGCATTAAAACACTCATAAATGACACTGTAGAACCAGTCAACGGCCGCATCAACATCCTCAAATCTGTACAAATCATTCCAGTCATAGTCTCTGAGCAAATTATACAGTGCAAAATAATCTGCTCTATGGAAATCATAGACAGGAGGAGCATTAACGGGCGATCGCCATTCACAGAATTTCCAGTTATCAAACTTATATTCAGGGCTGGATGGTGCTCAATATCCTCCGGTACCAGTGCATTAGAGTCATGCTCAACGTTTATAATGGGTGAACCACAAAGAACCAAATCTAGAGTGCGTAGGTTAGAGTTTTTTATTCCATTGATTGACTTCAAGTCGAAGAAATTTAGAAAATGTCCTAACCTCTTAGCTGCTACCGAACCATTGTGAAGATCATAATTACAATCTGTTACTTCAGGCAAATTAAAGACACCAGCAATAAGCAGTCGATCTCCAATCAAGTGGACATATCCTTCAATACAGTCAAAGTACTTTCCATAGCTCTCAGAATTGGCAGAGTTGAGGAAGTAAACATCATTAACATATATAGGACCATCCCTATCAAATATTTTAATCATCAAGCTCTCAAAACTCCGACAATCGAAAGATGAGTTGATGTTGACACACTCTTCAGAACGGATTTGCTTACGAACCGCTATCAGAACTCCCCCTCCCCGACATGAGTCACTTCCGGGGCGATCCCGGCGATAGACGACATATCTTTCATCAAAGACCTCATTATCAGAAAAACCAGAATTCAGCCATGTTTCAGTCAACAAGATCAAGTCATACTCAGAAGCAAGTAAAGATTGTAATAACACATGAGTTTTGGTCCTTAAACCTCTCACATTTTGATAATAAACGCTCAATTCCCTAGAAGCCATAGCAACTAATAATCAATTACAGCCCACCCCTAAACTCAACAAAAATTCCCAATCAAGCATCATGCAAATGATACACAAATATGTGCAAGTAATATAACGAATTGATTAACGATTTAAAATGTTTAGAATTAGATAAAGAGTTCTGAATGTAAGCAAATGAGGATGAAAAGGTGATTTAACAATAGAAAAATGGAAACTTAGAACTAATTAAAGAGCAATCACGAATACTCTCAAGATAAAAATGGAAGAGAAAAAGAAGCTGAAAAAAGAAAGGAGCTGATGATATAGAAGAATTAATTAATCCAAAGAGCAATAAGCGAATATTGATTTGAATAATGATAAAAAATGTTTAGAATGAGTTGGAGTTGAGCAAATAAGGAAGAGAAGATGATTTTACAAAAGAAACTTATTAATTAATCCAAAGAGCAATAAGTGAATGCTCTCAAGATAAAATAACAGAGATAAATCTGTATGAGATAGAAGAAAATATCCCACCCGGGACCACCAACAGCCTAAGCCTCCAACCACACAGCCTAACCCACAACAACTAAAACAGAAAAAAAACAATACAAAAAAAATGTGATTGATTTTCTGAAGGAGCATCGATGTTTAAAATTTTAACATCAAACACCAGTAATTTCTGTTGACAACGAACGGTTGTGATAATAGTCCAGATAATAATCATTATCATTTCCATAGTTTGACAGCCTACTTGGCATTACAAAATGAAGGAATGCTCATAGCACTGTCTCAACACAGCTCTTGATACATTAGCTAGGATAGAAACGCCTACATTAGGTTTAATTCAACAATGACAATAAAATATAATATTCTACTGGAGCAGTCGATAAAAAAATAATAATAATGGATGAGAAAAAATATATAGGCCATATGAGTGTGTTAGGTGGAAGCAAACTCTATCTAATCCATATAATACTTCATTGGACTCTTATCAGCCTATCAGCTATGAACTGCAGCCTATCTACTTATCAGCCTACTACCTCCGAAAAAGTATACCATGTTACTAATCTGACATTAATGTTCAATCCCGCTAGATGAAACAAAACAATATCCTACTTCGTAAGTATCTCGATTGATTGAATGAACTTTAAATTATCACTTATAGTAATTAAAAGTATTTATATAAATAGAAAGGTCGTTCGAATAGTCACAGCTCGAACGGAATATTCAATAAGCTGGTGGCTTAAACCATATAGGGAAACGAAATTCTATAATAAATTTGATCCACGAAACACTATAACTTTTACAGTATATAAAAAAATGGATAATAAAATTTCCAATACAAATAAGCACTTTGAGATACTATTTTAAATAATCATTCCATATGAACGGTATATTATTCATAGATAAAGTAATAACCATAGAGATTTCTGCCTAAACTGTAATGAACCACATTACAATCAGCGAGAATTTATATAGATTGATCCATTAAAAAAAAAAAACAATTTAGACAAGGGTGACACTCTTAAATTCCTAAAATGTATACATAATTATGATACAATCATAAATAAGTTAAAAAAAATAAATTTCTTTACTTCATTTATAAAAAACCTAAGCACGGAACAAAGACTTTATCAATGTTATCATTAATATTGTATTCGTTAAGCAAAGAGCAAAATTACTAGCAACAAGTACAAAGAGACAAAAATGTTTTCAAAAATAATCAAGAACAGATAAACTAATGAAAGAATTCGAGTTCATGAACGGGAATCTTCTATAACTTGGGAAAATTCAAGTCTTCGGCATTCTTTACAATATTTGAAGCTCCGTTGACATCCTTGCGAATTCGAACTCGCCCCTGTCTGTCAACCCACGCATCTATGATTCGCCCGTTCTTCTTGAGCTGCCGGGCCAAAACCAGTAGTTTCCTCCTTGTAGAAGTTAGACTTCGGTTGATGTAAATCGGACCCTGGCCGACTAGACCGTGTATCTGTTCCCTCTTGATGACCCCAAACTTCCTCCTCTGCTCCATCAATTGGTCGGCGTCGAGACGCCTGACAAATCTGACGATTATAGCCGGTGGCGGTGGAGGTAACAACGTTGTTGCTCCGTGATTTCCAATAGGCCTCCATTTCTTCACTTCCAATCTATGGCAGGCGTCCACCATATCTGGAGTTATGTTGAAACCCACCACCCTTCCCACCTCAGTCACCGTCTGAAGCACATCCTCCTCCGGTTTCGCGGGAATACCTTGAATTTCGAGAGTATTTCTCCTGGAATACTGTTCATGCTCGTCCAAACGCTCCTCAGTGACCAGTAGCTTCTGACGAATCACGTCCAGTTCCTTACTCAGAGTGTTAATAAGGCCTTGCTGATTGTCTATTATTTCATTCTGTTTACTTATAATCATGGTAAGTTCTTCCTGTTTTTCTTGACTGGTGCCGACAATAGTTTTAATTTCCTGAATGCTCCCGGACAATTGCTCACGAACACTATTTATCAAACTTTCTAAGGACTCAAATGAAGCGGAATTTCCCTCCAGCCGAACCATACTCGAGTCCCTATTACCTTTAACTGGTGTAGAATCAGTTTGTTGAACACTCAACGAACGCTGCTTTTTCAAACACTCGGGGCATGACCACGTCGAACCCTTCATAAATGATAAATCCTCTGGCTTAATGTTGAGGCAAGAAATATGGAAATAAGACGTACACTCCCTACAGCAAAGTTTATCTGTATTGCGACTAACAGGTTGCTTACATTTGCCACAAGAACTCATCTCGAATGCGTGATTTTGTAATAAGCACAAAAAATAATTTCAAAATGAATAACTCACAGTGAACACTCACAAATAGGCTGGAAAGCTCAAGCCGTCAGTAGTCCATAGGGCGAAACTAAGCGATAATCATTATCGAAGATAAGAGAGCACAAAACAACACTACCGTCTCGACCAAGCTCTAGCTGCGTACTGAAGCTAGTGCTTGCGTGCTGAAGCTAAATTGCAGCATTGCTCTGAATGGAAATTAACTACGCCATTAATAAGTTAAGATTCAAGATTCAAGATTTCTTTATTGCAGAAAACATTTATACAAATGCATAGCATCGTCATAGATTAAACATGGTAAATAAAAGTATTTACATTCAAAGAAATAATAATACAAACACAGCATACAAACATCAAACAAGAAATCATTCAAAACATCAATAATATTTTGCTTCAAAGGCAAACAATATTCATAAGTAATCATCATTTTGCATCTATGGCAATCAACATTATTAATCATTATTTTTGCATCTATGGCAATCAACATTATTAATCAACACAAAAAGTATTATCTCATTACTGCCTCTCTAAGTCATAACCTCTGTTATTCCTTCTTTAGGCAATAATGGGTTTCCATCTCAAAAAACAATCACATACCAGCAAAATTCTAATCAACAAACCCCACTAAAAATTCTACATACACTCCAGCATCCATTTCAAACGATAATCAATCATATCAAAATTTATAGAACAAACAGTTTTAAAATTTAAAAAAAAAATATCAATTACAAAACACTTTAGAAAAATTTTAGCCTTTAACTCATTTCAATTGATAATATAACACAACGTTTTAAATTAAACCAATTATTTTTTAAAATAATTTAAAATTTAAAGACTGTATAATAAGTATAAACATTTCAAGATTATGATACAAAGATGATCAAGATGAAATACTGGGTAAATAAGTTCCCTAAAAAATACAAACAAGAGAAAAAGAAAACTGGGTAAATAAATTCCCTAAAACAATATACACAAAATTGATACACTTCACATAAGTGATACATGATGAAAAAATATGCCACAAGCAAACAATCTTTACACTACAATGGATAGATTTTAGAAAAGTTAAGTTTTATCAACAATTTAAAGATTAGGAAAATAAGCTACTATTTCAACTTCTAAAATTATTTCAGAAAAAAATACAAATTTAAATGACTATGGACAAGATTGGTTAAGATATGCTTCATAGAAGAAATTTACTGAATATTACACAAAGACAGGAAAGAATCGAAAATTGAAAAGATCAAGGGCCAAGAAAAATAGGCTATAGGAAAGAAAAAAGACACAATTATGGACTCTTACCATACACTGTGTAGCGATTATGCTATTCTGAATCCGGCATAACACAGGATTCCTAATCATTGTGTGTGGGGAATACCCTTTCATCATGTGATTCATTGTCATCATCTTGTAAATAAGCAACTTGAAACAACCTTTGAATACTAATACATCAATGGAAACTTTGCGTTTTGTTTTCTTCAATAGCATGATTTTCTTCATGGGTCATTTGTTTTAACAAAGCAATTTTGCTCACAAAGTCAATCATGCTCACTTGAGAATGCATTGCATACACCTTTTCAATTCTCAGTTGAAAGTTGAACTCATCAACTTGACTCAAAGCAACATTCATTTTGTTCACATTGTTCCTAACCTCCACAGAAACCTGTCTCATGTAATCATTCATTTTATTTACTGTTTTCCTAACTTTCGATGTAGTAATCTGATCCATAGAAACATTCGATTTGTTTACTGTTTTCCTAACCTTCAATGTAGCAATAGTACTTTCTTGATAGTTGACTTTCAATGAAGACAACTCCCTACCTACTTCTTTACTCAACTCTACACTTTCACTATGGTTGACTTTTTCAACAACAGTAACTAGGCCGACATTGTCAGAATCTTGAATGAGTTGATCTTGTAACTTAACACTACTATCATCCTGCTTCATTTGTTTTCATCTTCATGATTATCTTTCACTGTTTCATTTGCATTTTTCAATAGAAGGTTTATACTAACCTGCTCTAGTCTAATGCTAGTACATTCTTGCTTCATATCATCAAACCTAGCATCAAAATTAGCATTTTGCTTATCAAATTTAGCATTTAACTCATCAAATCTAGCATTTTGATTTTAAACATTTGGTCTAACTTAGCATCTTGCTTATCAAACAGTTGTGTTAAGGCAGCTATTAACTCATCATCAATTTTATATTTTTCATATTGTATGCCATTTTGCTAGTCTGCACAGATAATATATTCATTAGGACTTGATCTCTCTTGAACTGATTTCCCACTCAGCAACAAACCATTCATAACCCATCAAGATATCTATCCACTAATAATTTCTATAACCAGGATTTCATGGTGTACCATTTGGGACATATTTATTTTGTAATTCTGTCCCACCACAGGGGTAACATTTGGAACAAATGTGGTGATTCAGTCCCACACCAGGGCGTACCATTTGCCGTGCTACCAATTTTTCCTTAAACGGTTGGAATAGCATATAACACCAATCACACTAAGGAAAGTTGTCGGCTCCAATAAAATAGATACTTGATAAACTGTGAATGGATCTATTGCCTATAAATGAGAAATCCAGTTTTCAGAGCAAATTAACTTATAATCTTCAGATGAAAATTTTGGAAAAAACACAGAATTATAAAACGAACAATAACTTATAAGCTTAATGATTTCAAGTAACTACGAACTAAAATACTTATCTAGTTTACAGTTGAAACACAGTGGCTATTGGCTTTACTACACTAATAGCGAATTTTGCACAAAAATTTATATAAACTTCAATCTAAAACATTAATAAATTCATTTAAACAGACAATAACTCAGAGCACAAAATTATACAAGCAACAGCCAGCCATGTTTTTCAGAAGAAGGTCCAACAGGAAAAAGCAAAGTTGAAAGTCACCAAACCAACGCCCTCTTCAATATCGATCTTCACAGACACGTCATCAAAAATTATAACTTATAGTTTAGAATTCACATTCTACATCCTCAAATCTGTACAAATCATTCCAGTCATAGTCTCTGAGCAAATTATACAGTGCAAAATAATCTGCTCTATGGAAATCATAGACAGGAGGAGCATTAACGGGCGATCGCCGTTTCACAGAAATTCCAGTTATCAAACTTATATTCAGGGCTGGATGGTGCTCAATATCCTCTGGTACCAGTGCATTAGAGTCATGCTCAACGTTTATAACGGGTAAACCACAAAGAACCAAATCTAGAGTGCGTAGGTTAGAGTTTTTTATTCCATTGATTGACTTCAAGTCAAAGAAATTTAGAAAATGTCCTAACCTCTTAGCTGCTACCGAACCATTGTGAAGATCATAATTACAATCTGTTACTTCAGGCAAATTAAAGTCACCAGCAATAAGCAGTCGATCTCCAATCAAGTGGACATATCCTTCAATACAGTCAAAGTACTTTCCATAGCTCTCAGAATTGGCAGAGTTGAGGAAGTAAACATCATTAACATATATAGGACCATCCCTATCAAATATTTTAATCATCAAGCTCTCAAAACTCCGACAATCGAAAGATGAGTTGATGTTGGCACACTCTTCAGAACGGATTTGCTTACGAACCGCAATCAGAACTCCCCCTCCCCGACATGAGTCACTTCCGGGGCGATCCCGGCGATAGACGACATATCTTTCATCAAAGACCTCATTATCAGAAAAACCAGAATTCAGCCATGTTTCAGTCAACAAGATCAAGTCATACTCAGAAGCAAGTAAAGATTGTAATAACACATGAGTTTTGGTCCTTAAACCTCTCACATTTTGATAATAAACGCTCAATTCCCTAGAAGCCATAGCAACTAATAATCAATTACAGCCCACCCCTAAACTCAACAAAAATTCCCAATCAAGCATCATGCAAATGATACACAAATATGTGCAAGTAATATAACCAATTGATTAAAGATTAAAAATGTTTAGAATTAGATAAAGAGTTCTGAATGTAAGCAAATGAGGATGAAAAGATGATTTAACAATAGAAAAAATGGAATTTAGAACTAATTAATTAATTAAAGAGCAATCACGAATACTCTCAAGATAAAAATGGAAGAGAAAAAGAAGCTGAAAAAAGAAAGGAGCTGATGATATAGAAGAATTAATTAATCCAAAGAGCAATAAGCGAATATTGATTTGAATAATGATAAAAAAATGTTTAGAATGAGTTGGAGTTGAGCAAATAAGGAAGAGAAGATGATTTTACAAAAGAAACTTATTAATTAATCCAAAGAGCAATAAGTGAATGCTCTCAAGATAAAATAACAGAGAAAAATCTGTATGAGATAGAAGAAAATATCCCACCCGGGACCACCAACAGCCTAAGCCTCCAACCACACAGCCTAACCCACAACAACTAAAACAGAAAAAAACAATACAAAAAAAAATGTGATTGATTTTCTGAAGGAGCATCGATGTTTAAAATTTTAACATCAAACACCAGTAATTTCTGTTGACAACGAACGGTTGTGATAATAGTCCAGATAATAATCATTATCATTTCCATAGTTTGACAGCCTACTTGGCATTACAAAATGAAGGAATGCTCATAGCACTGTCTCAACACAGCTCTTGATACATTAGCTAGGATAGAAACGCCTACATTAGGTTTAATTCAACAATGACAATAAAATATAATATTCTACTGGAGCAGTCGATAAAAAATAATAATAATGGATGAGAAAAAAAATATATAGGCCATATGAGTGTGTTAGGTGGAAGCAAACTCTATCTAATCCATATAATACTTCATTGGACTCTTATCAGCCTATCAGCTATGAACTGCAGCCTATCTACTTATCAGCCTACTACCTCCGAAAAAGTATACCATGTTACTAATCTGACATTAATGTTCAATCCCGCTAGATGAAACAAAACAATATCCTACTTCGTAAGTATCTCGATTGATTGAATGAACTTTAAATTATCACTTATAGTAATTAAAAGTATTTATATAAATAGAAAGGTCGTTCGAATAGTCACAGCTCGAACGGAATATTCAATAAGCTGGTGGCTTAAACCATATAGGGAAACGAAATTCTATAATAAATTTGATCCACGAAACACTATAACTTTTACAGTATATAAAAAAATGGATAATAAAATTTCCAATACAAATAAGCACTTTGAGATACTATTTTAAATAATCATTCCATATGAACGGTATATTATTCATAGATAAAGTAATAACCATAGAGATTTCTGCCTAAACTGTAATGAACCACATTACAATCAGCGAGAATTTATATAGATTGATCCATTAAAAAAAAAAACAATTTAGACAAGGGTGACACTCTTAAATTCCTAAAATGTATACATAATTATGATACAATCATAAATAAGTTTAAAAAAAATAAATTTCTTTACTTCATTTATAAAAAACCTAAGCACGGAACAAAGACTTTATCAATGTTATCATTAATATTGTATTCGTTAAGCAAAGAGCAAAATTACTAGCAACAAGTACAAAGAGACAAAAATGTTTTCAAAAATAATCAAGAACAGATAAACTAATGAAAGAATTCGAGTTCATGAACGGGAATCTTCTATAACTTGGGAAAATTCAAGTCTTCGGCATTCTTTACAATATTTGAAGCTCCGTTGACATCCTTGCGAATTCGAACTCGCCCCTGTCTGTCAACCCACGCATCTATGATTCGCCCGTTCTTCTTGAGCTGCCGGGCCAAAACCAGTAGTTTCCTCCTTGTAGAAGTTAGACTTCGGTTGATGTAAATCGGACCCTGGCCGACTAGACCGTGTATCTGTTCCCTCTTGATGACCCCAAACTTCCTCCTCTGCTCCATCAATTGGTCGGCGTCGAGACGCCTGACAAATCTGACGATTATAGCCGGTGGCGGTGGAGGTAACAACGTTGTTGCTCCGTGATTTCCAATAGGCCTCCATTTCTTCACTTCCAATCTATGGCAGGCGT
Organism: Nilaparvata lugens; assembly: GCF_014356525.2. Classification (NCBI taxonomy): domain Eukaryota; kingdom Metazoa; phylum Arthropoda; class Insecta; order Hemiptera; family Delphacidae; genus Nilaparvata; species Nilaparvata lugens. The sequence goes on from NC_052519.1 coordinate 5,784,144, forward strand.
CCACCATATCTGGAGTTATGTTGAAACCCACCACCCTTCCCACCTCAGTCACCGTCTGAAGCACATCCTCCTCCGGTTTCGCGGGAATACCTTGAATTTCGAGAGTATTTCTCCTGGAATACTGTTCATGCTCGTCCAAACGCTCCTCAGTGACCAGTAGCTTCTGACGAATCACGTCCAGTTCCTTACTCAGAGTGTTAATAAGGCCTTGCTGATTGTCTATTATTTCATTCTGTTTACTTATAATCATGGTAAGTTCTTCCTGTTTTTCTTGACTGGTGCCGACAATAGTTTTAATTTCCTGAATGCTCCCGGACAATTGCTCACGAACACTATTTATCAAACTTTCTAAGGACTCAAATGAAGCGGAATTTCCCTCCAGCCGAACCATACTCGAGTCCCTATTACCTTTAACTGGTGTAGAATCAGTTTGTTGAACACTCAACGAACGCTGCTTTTTCAAACACTCGGGGCATGACCACGTCGAACCCTTCATAAATGATAAATCCTCTGGCTTAATGTTGAGGCAAGAAATATGGAAATAAGACTTACACTCCCTACAGCAAAGTTTATCTGTATTGCGACTAACAGTTTGCTTACATTTGCCACAAGAACTCATCTCGAATGCGTGATTTTGTAATAAGCACAAAAAATAATTTCAAAATGAATAACTCACAGTGAACACTCACAAATAGGCTGGAAAGCTCAAGCCGTCAGTAGTCCATAGGGCGAAACTAAGCGATAATCATTATCGAAGATAAGAGAGCACAAAACAACACTACCGTCTCGACCAAGCTCTAGCTGCGTACTGAAGTTAGTGCTTGCGTGCTGAAGCTAAATTGCAGCATTGTTCTGAATGGAAATTAACTACGCCATTAATAAGTTAAGATTCAAGATTCAAGATTTCTTTATTGCAGAAAACATTTATACAAATGCATAGCATCGTCATAGATTAAACATGGTAAATAAAAGTATTTACATTCAAAGAAATAATAATACAAACACAAGCATACAAACATCAAACAAAATACCCTCAAATTAGAAACTCCTCTTTTCTATATGGACATATTTCTATTAACATCTTTTTTATGGCTCTTTTAAAATTACCTACTTCTAGCTCTTTTAAATGTGCAGGAAGCTTATTATAAGCTCTTATACCGAACTCCTTAAAACAGTTCAATGTATTTGCATAATTGCACTGGTACACTCTAAGCGATTCAGAATTTCTAGTGTAATGGTTGTGACTGTTACTATTTACAGAAATACTTGCTAAATTAATTTTTACATACATAAGACATTCAAAAATGTAAATAGCTGGTACTGTCAAAATCATGAATTTTTTAAATAAATCTACACAGTGAGAACGACTATTCACATTAGCAATGACCCTTACTGCTCGTTTCTGTAACACAAATAGCTTATTTACATTCGTATCATTACCCCAGGCAACAACACCATAATACAAATGAGAATGAAGATAAGCAAAATACACTGAAATTAAAACACTCTTATCAACAATGAACTTCAATCTATTTAACATAAAAATTCCCTACGACAGTTTGCCACATAATACTTTGATGTGTAAGTCCCATTTTAAATTGCTTTGAACTGTAATACCGAGAAACTTTGCATTGTCAGATTGTAATCTAAATCAAAATTCTAAAAGTTGTGTTTTGTCCTTATTAAGACACAATGAATTAGAAGCTGTCCAATCTTCAATATTATTTCATTAACCATATGTAAGCTACCAGAAAGACTATTATTTTTTATTTGAACAGCTAAATCATCAGCAAACATAAATGGTTTTACATTTTTAAAACTGATTGCTGCAGGAAGATCATTAACATATATAATAAAGAGGATAGGACCTAGTGTGGAACGCTGAGGAACACCTGATAACACTTTTAAATAATTAGAAAACAGCCATCATAAAAAACAGTTTGGTATCTATCACTCAAGTAAGAGGCAATTAAATTGGTTGACATGTCATCAAAACCATAGAATTTGAGCTTTTGTAATAAGATGGGATGAGATATTGTATCAAAAGCTCGGCTCATGTCATAGAAGCTGCCTAGTAGATTACACTTCTCATCAATAGAATAGATACAGTTTTCCATGAATTCAGATATAGCTGTATTTGTGCTTCTATTAGGTCTGAACCCAAATTGACTATCGGAGAACAGTGAGTTATTTTCAAAAAACTCAACAATCTCACAATTAAGATGAAAAGAGAAAGAGGGTTTTGAAGAGTTTGGCATTGAATTTTCGTAATTGTCAAGATAATGAAAAACGTCATGGACAGGATCTGCTATTGAACGCAATTTTCCATCTGCACTGTCAATAAAAAAAATCATTGAAACCATCTGGTGTATGACTAGATATTTTATCACCTTTAGCTACTTCATTCCTAATCAAATTCTCTCTGACTATTGACCACAATTCCCTTGGCTTGTTTTTAGCACGCAAAATACGATTATTATTGTAATCGAGTTTAGTCTTTTTTACCATTTTTCTAAAAGATCTTTTCAACTGATTATATATGCTTTTATGATTGGAAGAACCGGACATCTTATAGAGGTCGTACATAAGTAAACATTGCTCCTTAATAAAAATATTAGCGATTTCAAAACTGATGGGATAAATGATTACCAATAATAATAAATAACTTGAGTCTCCAGGAGAGAAAGGAAAACTGTCTGAATAAGACATGATTCAATCAGGCAAATAAATAATTTAGTTCAGAAAAGTAATGTCTGTACTCTACAGAATCTAAACGCGGTCTCTTGTTCAGGTCTCCAAGTCGACCGAATCAGGTTCAAAATTTAGGTATCAGGTTTGGTAATGAAGCCAATAGAATTTTACTTAATACAAAGTATGTGGTGGGGACGAAAATAATTTCCCTCAATAGAACGAGAAAGGAATACTAACAAAGACAGAATACAGGAAAATTTCCTCAAGCGAAGTAGAAGACTCAGCAATAGAATGGATGTTCAACTGATTTTTTATGGTGATCTAGCGTCTGCAACAATTCTAAGTACTCAAGGAAAACAATAGAGGAAATATTAGAATTTAATTACGTGATCTGCTGAATTACATCATGAAACTTCTCCAATACCGTGAAAATCACAACATTAATCCAGCCCTCTAATAAAATTTTATCTTGGAGAAGTTATAATTTTGAAAAAAAAATTTCTGCACAACTTTCATAACTAAATATTTCTCACTGAAGTAATTTTCTAAAATTAAAGTAAACAGAAATATTCCTTCTATATTCAAAACCTTGCATTTATTCAACAGGTGAATACATACAGAGTGAGTCATATGTATGGGAACCCTTCAATAAGTTGAAGACTATTGTAGATAATAATAATACTGTAACTTTCAGGATAATTTATTGGTCAAATACTCTACCTTTCGACGTACAACTGAATTCCAACCCCTCATAAGGGGGTGACTTAGGGGTTGTAACTCGGGGTGTTCTAAATAGAACATTTAGATCCGCTTGTTTAGTAATTGTTGATTGGTGAGAAGTTTTGATTTGTATTATTTACTGGACAAATCTGGAGAATGTCATTCTCAATTTTATTCTAGCTCTAACCTGGGCTCCACGCAAAAGTCAATAATTATAATAGGTTGGACTAACTCCCTTCTTGATTTCATTTGAACCACCTTGAATTCATTTCTTTTAGTAGCGTTTTGACTACTCTACCATCATTAACAAAATTCTTAGACTTTTGTAGACTCAACCGAGAATAGTTGAACAATGAAGAAAAACATGTGGCTTAAACACAATTTTATGAAGACATGAAATTTAGATGAATGTTTTTTCCTGAATCAAAAGAACTAAAATAAAATTGGTGTATTTCAATACTATTACGTTCACGTTAGGTATTAATAATATTGCTTGAAAAATATTTCTTTAAAGTTGAAACTAAAGAAAAAGTTAATAATTCAAAAACTATTTTCTTTCAGGTCTTGAATAAGCTTATAGGATTTAGTTATGCAGAAATGTTGGCTAGAAATAGGGAAATGGCTGTTAATCCTGCATTAAAAGAAATGTTTGAGAAGGTAAGAATTTCTAATTCTATTGTAGAGAAATCTATTTCTTAAATTAGAAATTAGTTGAAATGTTTTGTATAGGTACTCATTGATGTTGTGGAATAATAATAGTTGTATGCCTGTAATTGGTGAAGAGTCCCTGACGGAAGTTTTACCTCGCCTGAAAGTCTTATTTACGCCGTCAATGGGTCTCACGACTGTTATATGTCATCCGGAACCGTCAGTTAACGTGCCCATATGATAACACTTTTGTGAAACTTCTCTATAATTGAAAATCACTTTAAAAGCAATGTTCCAGTTGTCAAATCCACTTGAATTAATATCTAACTTGCAGAACTACAGTTTCGTATTGAAACCAATAATTCGGCTAAAGTATGTGCACCAAGTACCAACACAACTGAAGATGCTAAAGATGTGTAGGTTTTAACACGAAACTGCAGTCCTGCAAGTTAGATCAATAAAAGTGGATTTGACAAGTAAAAGAGAATTTTTCAATTGGAATAAGTCTTTCCCCATAACGTTCTATTTCAAATCAGAATCATTGATGGCTCAATTTCAATGGAACGAATAATGATTACCTATTTTGTTTGATTCTATTCTACTTTTAAAGCCATACGAATATTATTACTTCTATCTAGCTAGTAAATTCATAAAATTCCAGATAACCTTACTGAACTTATTAATGGAAACTCTGTTACATTGCTTAAAATAAGAACTATTGAATGGATGGATAATTACCAGTAAAATTGAGGACATACTTTTTGAGTGACTCTTATCTTTGTTCCTATAGTATGTTTGACATCTCTCTTTCTTTCTCTCTTCCTTTCACCCTTATTCATCATCTTCTTTCATTATTATATTATATAATTTCCTATTTCATGTTTTGTAAGTTCTTAAATGACTGGTTAATCGTATTAGCAACTCTGACCGGCGCACAGGATTATCCTTGCAGGTGATTGGTCTCTTATATTCTTGCTGAAAGTTTTGATTTTTGTATATGTTTTGTTTTTGAAGGACCAATTAAGAATAGTAGGAAGAGGACAACTTATTCAAACCTAAACAGCTTGAATTTAGATAAAATAAAACTGTCCAGCATATTTTAATTGTACGGTATAGAGGCTCTTGAGTTATGTAATTTTTGAGTTACATCAATCCACCAAACATTTTCATAACATTTTCCTTCTTTTCACAGATTTTCAAAGCTGCTCAATTATCAATTAAAAACTTGAAATGTAAAATGACGCTCCAAAAATCATCCGATGGAGAATCATTCACAATAATCGACGTTGATGAATCATAAGCGAAACACACTATCCAAAGCATTTGAAAGATTCATCAACCCGAGAAGACATTGATTCTTACACTTGTAAAAGGTAAAGACGAATACTTCCAACATTATACTTATTCAGCTGTATTTTACTTTTTAAATTTTTATAATAGCGGAAATTGTAAAAGGTAAAGATGAATACTTCCAACATTATACTTATTCAGCTGTATTTTATTTTTTAAATTTTTATAATAGCGGAAATTGTAAAAGGTAAAGACGAATACTTCCAACATTATACTTATTCAGCTGTATTTAATTAATTTAAATTTTTATAATAGCGGAAATTGTAAAAGGTAAAGACGAATACTTCCAACATTATACTTATTCAGCTGTATTTTATTTTTTTTTAAATTTTCACAAATTTTTATAATAGCGGAATCTGTATCATCATAGATGTGCCTTGGGTCCAAATGAACTATATTTATATTAATCCAACTTTCTACTCTGTAGTTTTATTTTAATTACAGTATTAATATTCCACTATACTAACCCTGAGCAGCGGCAAGCGCAGCTATCGTATTAAATTTACTTATAAAACAATGCGACATCCACAAAAACATCATGACTTGTCAATAGTTACATCTGGTAACACCTAATATTATTGCTGACGCTGTATTCCATTGTAATGCTCGATCATAGTACTTTTAGTCAGTCTACTGCCAAACTTCACCGAGAGCACTTCTCTCTTTTTCGATGTATATTTTATAATTATGTGTTTGAAAATAAAGTTTTCTTTTTAAAAAGGTGTTTGGTTACCCCAGAACTATAACTGGCGCCCGAACTACCTTCCTTACGTTTTTTCGAGGTTGTTCATTTAACAACAAGTTTTTTTCGATTCGCGATCTTTAATTTCGACTTCGTGAAAAATCCGGAAAACCAGTGAGTGAGGTGAACCCTTCAAGACAAGTTCTCTGCGTACCACACCTGCGACCTTCGAAGTTAAACCTGGCAGACAACGAAGACTCCTTCCACAAATTTGAGACGGAAGTAAAACTACCATCAACTGTAAGTACAGATGCGAACATTTTCTTCACTTCATCTTCTACACTCATTCGACCGTCAAAATTAGATCCTGTGATCATGTCAACCAAATCTATCCCGAAATATTTGCTGGACTATATTCCAAAATTCGATGGAACTTCCAATAAAATTCCAAAATTTATCAAATCTCTCCAAGACATTTTCAATCTGTATTGTAACGATAAAATTGAACAATCACAACGCGAAGAAAATCATTGGCTGTTATTTACTGCCGCCCTCCACAGTTTGGTAGGTGCTGCAGATAATGTTGTACAAAATTGCGAGTGTTCCAACTTAGCTGAACTTATTGAGCTTTTAACGAAAAGCTTCTCTGATAAACGCACGGTCCCTGACCTAATAGCCGAAATTGCTGTAATGAAATCATTCCAATACGAACACCCCCTCGACTTCCTACAAAGACTCAGTGAAAAACGTACCAGAGTGGTGACCCGCTATAAACTTGATGGTGTAACCGGGGATCTCCTGAAAAATCTTCTCGAACAACTCGATACAACTCTTGTCCGCACGCTCATTCACGGTGTTCATCCAACACTCGGAGCTCATCTTCAGGTATACAAACTCAAGAACTTGGACGACGCCCGCGATACCCTGCGCAGTGATTGTAGCATTGTTTTGAAACAATTAAAATGTGCAGAGCCCGTCAGTGACAAAAGTGCAGTGAGTGAAAAGCAAATCAATTCTCAGTTCAAACTGCGGAGTTTCTCTCAACCGCAACCAGTGTTCAATCAATTCCGACAATTCTCTCCTCGGAATTTCCGCCAGCAACACTTCAATCAGAATCGGTTCCAGCAACCCTTCACTACTCAGAATCGGTTCCAACAACCTCATCAAATCCATTTTCAACAGCCTCAACATTCTAATTTCCAACAAAGTGTAGTTCCCTCTACCTCTACTTTTCAGCAGTCGCAATTTCAAAATTTCCAACCGAAATCTTTCAATAACAATTCTCGTAACTTTTCAAACGGAGCACGAAACATTCAACAGTCTCACAACTGGGACTCGCAGAATACTGTCTCCATGCGTACTGCTTCTACTAATAGAAATGCTAACAATTCGGCAAGAAACAATCCTTTCCAGGATCTTCACTATCTTCACTATGATGATGATATCAATCAAGTAAATGCATCGACTTGTATTCAATTGATGCAATCGCAACTCAACAATCTAACATCAGCTGTGAATGAAATGGTAGATCATTTTTTAGGGTGTGGCCCCAATCCGGCGGAAACCCCCCCATAGAGCTTGAATTGAATATTATTGATAAATCGCTACCCTATTTTGTCGATGATGTAAACAGAAAATGGCTTGTTGACACTGGATCGATGATGAATTATGTACATCCTGCAATTGTACGGCCAACTGTAACTAGATATAAGGAAAAATTTGTTGTAAAAACCCCGGCTGGTACAAGTGGTGGACATGAGTATATATTTTTTGGTCCATCCACATTATTTCCGAATCTTTATAGAATTAAGATGTATATATATGATTTTTCTGACAGGTACGATATTCTTTTAGGTAATGAAACAATGCAACAACTCAAGGCCCATGTAAATTATGAGACTAATACGTTAGATTATGGCAACGTATCAAAACCGTTATTATCTGTAATTAATTCTAGTAGAAAACAAATTGAATTGAAACCTGGATTTAATGTAATAACTATCCCAGTTAGGTCTATTCCCACTGTAGGACAGGGATTACTTAAACCTATAAATAATTCTAACTATTGTATTGGAGAAGGTATAGTTGATATTGTTAATGGTGAATGTACTTGTATAGCTTTCTCTCATGAACTCATGACCATCAGTCCTGAACCCATGGAAATTGAGGAAGTAGAAACGATTCTTGACTCGCATAATGACTCAATGACCACACGTCCTGAAAATTTTGCATTGATAAAGAAATTGATCCATGAAACTTTACGAACTGACCACATGAATGACGAAGAAAAAAGAGAGATATACGATTCAATTATCAAATTCCCTGCGATAATAAAGCTTGATAATATTCCTCTTGGTTCAACAAACTTATTAAAACATAAGATCAATACTGTAGATGACAATCCTGTGTACACACGAAACTATAGGTACCCCCAAATATTCAAGAAAGACGTACAAATCGAAATTGATAAACTGCTGCAAAATAAAATCATTCAACCCTCCAACTCTCCATACAATTCCCCAATATGGGTTGTTCCAAAAAAACTAGATGCTTCAGGGAAAAAGAAAACAAGAATGGTGATAGACTACAGGAAACTTAATGACAAGACGATAGCTGATAAATATCCTTTACCAAACATTGAAGATCTTTTCGGTAAAATTGGGAGAGCCACTTATTTCTCCACAATAGATTTGTACTCAGGTTTCCATCAAATCGAAATGGACCCAGAATCTGTTCCTAAAGGTGGTCACTACGAGTTTCTTAGGCTCCCTTTCGGGCTGAAAAATGCACCCCCATTCTTTCAAAGAAATATGAATATATTGTTTGCTAAAATGCCGAATGTATTAGTATATATGGATGATATAATAGTATTCTCTGACAATTTGGAAGAACATTTGAAACATTTAAAATCTGTTTTCAAGAAACTACAAAATCACAATCTCAAAATACAGCTTGACAAAACCGAATTTTTCAAAAGAGAATTGTTATACCTTGGCCACATTGTTTCAGAACGCGGTATTCAACCCAACCCAGCCAAATTGCAGGCCATAAAGGATTTTAAAATACCTAAAACCGAAAATTAATCAATCAATTCTTAGGGTTAACAGGCTACTATAGGAAAATGATACAGAACTATGCAAAAATCGCAAAACCTCTGACTCAGGCATTGAAAAAGGATGTAAAGATCGATATTAATAATACAGAATATGTAAATGCATTTGAGAAATTGAAAACAATGTTACAGAACAGTCCAATATTACAACTCCCTGATTTCTCTAAACAGTTCATTGTCACGACTGACGCGAGCAATTATGCTATAGGAGGGGTATTATCCCAAGTTTTTGAAGGAAAAGATCTACCAGTAGCGTATGCTTCGCGAACTTTGAATAAACATGAGATCAATCTCTCCACCATAGAAAAAGAGTTATTGGCTATTTTCTGGTGCTGTAAATATTTCAGACCTTATTTATACGGACGGAAGTTTCTCATTCAAACTGATCACAAGCCTCTCCAGTGGCTTCATAGCATCAAAGAACCGAACTCGAAACTCATTAGATGGAAACTATTATTAGAGGAATTTGATTTTGATATTATTTACATAAATGGGAAGACCAATTACGTAGCGGACGCTCTGTCTCGCCCTAATAATGTTAACATGATGGAAAATGAGGAAGACGATTTTTTAGGCTTTGAAGATGGCTTTCGCGGGTTTGCGAATATTGCTACTGACCCCCACGAAACTGGTCTAGAAGATGGCTTTCACGATTTTGATAATAGTGCTCACGACCCTGATCATGAATTCGATGATATTAACGTGGACGAATTGCTGCGATTCAATACTCGTACTGAAGCTCCCTCCATAGACGTTAGTTCCCTTGATGAAATTCTCCAACAAATAGACAATCCGGCTGTAGGAACTGATAATGATGATATTATAGGTATTGATAATAGAAATGACGACGTTGTAAATAATGATGCTTATGAAAACATTGTGCGTGATATTGATTATGAAAATGTTGTAAATAATAAAGAAAATGGTAATGAACGTGAAGATGATAATAACAGTTTAGCCACAATACACTCTCAAGAGAGTTCCAACGAGCAAATAACTATTGCTGATGACGATAAGATTTTGAATGTAGAACATAACCAATTGGTACTTGAACGAGGTGACCAACCCCCTCGCTTGATTAAGATTTTTGATAAAAATAGATTAATTATTTATTTTAGGAATGCTAATGATTACGATGACATGAAGGACAAATGTATAGAGTATTTGAAACCGAATACAAAGTATGGAGTTTTCTGCTCGCGTGCCGGAGTTGGTTTGCTTTCCGCCTGACAGTTAAGAAAAATTTCAAATTTAATTTATATTGAAATTTTCTATGTGCTGTACAAACCTGCGGGCGTTATTTTTTAACGTGTTTCTCCGAGAATATCTATAGCTATTTTTTGGATAAGCTAGCTTATCCAAAAAATAGCTATAGATATCCTCAGACCTATAGCACATGGAGGGTACAAGAGAGAGAGAGAGAGAGAGAGTGATACACCCATCGTTTCTCTGTCTCTCGTATAAGCATTACTTGTAGATTGTGCAAACCACGGTATATAGAAGAAGACGGTAGGTGTCACGCGCATGTTTGTGCTAAATTTATGGTGTAGCTGACGTCATTTTATATCCAATCATCTGTTGTTAACAAATAAGTCTCATAAATTGCCAATAGGTGTTGAAAACCTCGATTGGTGGCGATGACGTAATTTAGATTGGCTGGCCACTGCGCACACATTTCATGACCACTACCGTTTTCATCTAAATACCGTGGAGCAAACTACTAGGTGGAAAAAACAGATGGCCCCATGCGTTATCTCCAATTCTCACTTACTCGCACCATATTTCTAAATTCCTTTTTGCTATTATGAAAGCCATGTGAAAGAGAAATCAGACAAGTAACTGAGTTCCTTTTTAATCCCGCCTTCCTATACTGCCAGTTAAAGTGAATCCATATTTCTACATCCTTATACTGAGTGAATGCATATTACTACATCTAATAACTTGTACTGTAAAATTAAATTGATTGCAAATTAATACAATTGGTTTGCTTTCCGCCTGACAGTTAAGAAAAATTTCAAATTTAATTTATATTGAAATTTTCTATGTGCTGTACAAACCTACAGGCGTTATTTTTTTGTAAAGTGTTTCTCCGAGAATATCTATAGTAAATTTAGAATGAACAAGCATATCCAAAAATAGGTATAGATATCCTCAGACCTATATCACTTGGGGAACATACTCAAGCTCTATTGATGTCTGACATATCTTAACAGAGAGAGGTCAATGATCTAAGTTGATCTTTTACATTTTTTATCTGCAATGTCATACAAGCATTTCCAAAGTTCATCGGAATTTGTAACAATAGTTGAGAAATCATTTGCACTACAATAATGTAGATGGCCTGTATCTAGTATGTCAAGTAATTCGAAAATCTCAGATAAAATTGGAAAATGTACATTTTCTGTTTTTGTTAACGCTAGATCAACATCATCGCCTTGGAATCCTGTTGAAAATTTAATATTTTTTGCAATAGAATCAAATTCATTGAATGAAATTGACATCAAGAGGCGAGTTAATTTTTTGAATTTTGCAAAGCTAAAACACTGCATGACCTAGATCAAGCTATGAACTATAATTGATAAGGTAGGAATGTGCACTTAGCTGTAACAGTTGTCTCTGAGGGGGCGTATCTCGCGTCCTCACTCAATCAAGTCTACACTGATACTAAACCAAAATGTTCGAGGAAATATCTGAGTTAAAAATTTGTTTACAACATTTCACTACAACAATACATAACTTCATCTTCAATTTTAATTAATTTATCTATAGACAAATTATGTGGACGGTAATAGCACAAATAGTCTTTTATATCGTTCAAATTAACTGTGCTTAGAAAAATAGCCTTTAATTGTTTCGCCAAACTATAATTTTCACGAGATGATTTCTTAATTGCAATTTCGCATTCATCATACCAGTCTATGCAGTTTTTTAATCTCACTTCCAACTGGTTGTCAGCAGCTAACCACTTTGTCGGATCCATTGTTGTCGAGCGAATGAAGTAAACTATGTGTAGGCAGGCACTATTATAGAGTAATTAAACGGTCTTTCTTCGTTAATAATTGCAGACAGACAACACGTGCGTGCTTTATGCAATCTCAGTGCATGCAAGCAATAAACACACTGTAATTCCTTTCCGTTGTAGAAGAATCCATAACGTGCAAAGTTTCTTTTCTGCGCATTCGTATACATCGGTGCCAATTTCATACTTCTCATACAAGTATTCTCGCACAAGAAATTATTTGTTTGATACATATTTTTAAACAGCAAAGAATTATAATGTTGTGCACTGTACAAAGCACATCTTCCATCGGGTCTATATTTATGTATCTTACATGCATCATAACACCACGAAGTGGTGAAAAAGCTGAAATCGGGCTTGACAAAGTCCTCCGGTATGCATTGTACGTTAGAATGCAATCTTCTTAAAAACTTTGCTTTCTCAGTTCCTTTTGTAAAAATCTTTTCATAACCTGCGAGGTAATCACGAATCATTGTCTCATTGTATTCCAAATCTCCATCGGTCCATTTTATTTTATGATAGTTACGTTCCAGCCATGTTACATCGTTATACAATTTTGCACTCAATTCCATCTTTGCAAATGGTGATTTGAAATGGAATACGGCATAATTATTGCACTCGTCAATTATAGCAAGTTCTTTCACAATAATTTGATTAAAAGTTTGTTTAAACCAGTGAAGATAAACTGTAGCAATTTTCGTAGACGTCTGCTTGTCCACTTCTTTATCTTCGGCGGGGGCGGGGTCCTCGAATCCTTCGTCTTTCTCTTCTCGTTTCTCCTCCTCCTCCTCCACCTGCAGCGGCTTCGGTGCACCGCAGCTTGGTTCATAATAGAAACTATCAAGATCGCACTGAATACCAATAGAGCGAGTTTGTGGCTTGTCCAAAATATCAGAACACAAAGAATAGGACATGTTGTCTGTTCAAAGGTGAAACTGATAATGAACTAAATTGAGCAGAATGCACACCTTATATAGGCGGCGCGCTCTATCAATAAAATTACTGAACTTCTTTCACCATGCTTGTGAGAGGTGTGTACTCCATCACATGATCGCTAATTAAAATGCAATTCGCGGAAGTATTTGCAGGTACTGCACTATTAAATTCCATTTCAATACGAACATCTGTCGATGATTTCAAATGACTTGGTTGGTGTGAACAATCTACAACAATCAGCGGTGTTGATTCACAAAACGTTTTAAAGTCAATTTCTTTTCCGAGTTTGCTATTGATTGAATGATTATAATACGAGGGCGCGAAATCCAGGAACATCCAGTATAAAACTTCCTTCTTACCTAGCAGATTTTCATATGGATAATACTCACTGTTCAAATATACTTTAACATTGTAAATACCACAGCTATCGAAATAAGATATTGATTTTTTAATTTTATTCTTACGATCAGTTTGAAATGCAATTATAACGTATTTTGGACTATCAAAACTCGATGTGGTACGAACTGCCCAAGAATGGTTAAGTGAATTTTGCACATTTGGTAATTCACAAATTCCCCAATGGCGGAAACCTAATTTCAGCGGAGTGTCAGCATCGAGCAGTCTCAAAAATTTCAGTCTTACATGATCTTCTAAAGTTATGTACTGTAATTCTCCATTGCAGTTTTGTAATTTTCACACTAACGCTTGTTCCACTTGCAGACTCAACACAATTTAGATCTGTCGGTGACCTCAATAAGACGAGTTCCTGTTTCAAATTTAAAATTATTCTTTGAAAATCTTCAAAAAACGGGAGGATTAATTTCAGCGGTACACAGAAAGTGAATGTATTATCCGTTAGCTCATATCCTGCTCTGTCAAAACCAGCCAAGTGATATGTGTTTTTATCGAGAGTATTCTTCACTAGAATAGCTTTAATTGTGGATGTTAATCCAATCAATCTTGATTTAGAAATTTGCTGACCTGCTAATTCATATCATATTTCGTCAAAAAGGTTGCCGATTACGTTACTGCTTAATTTATAGTCTGCTGCAACTGGTGCATCGGCTGGGTCTGTTCCCGGTTTTGTACAGTTAACTGTTCCCTCAATCAATATGAATGATTTACAAGGTAAAGAATAGACATCTAAAGAATTTATGCCAATACATGCCTCGTCAGAGTTTTTTATTTCCTGTCCCAAATAAACTGTATGAGTGTGAAATTGGAATTTAGTAATATCATTATAAAACTGAAGGTCTGTCTCCACATCCAGAATTTCACTAATTGCTGCGCCTGACATTTCGCCAATAGACTATAAAACCCAACTTTTCTAATATTCTTGCGCTTTTAGCCGACAAAGCACGTTTGTTTTTAGGTGTTGACGCTATCGCGTTCCTTTCTCTAATGACTTGATTGGTCTTATTCGAACGTGGGTTGAAAATAAGATAACCCATTACTTTTCACATATGTGCAACCTAATTGTAATTGTATCTCCACGGAAATCAATAAACGATCCGTTCTGGTCCGTTACCTTTACATTAATAGTTTGAATTTGATGTGTATTCAAAGGTACATAAATAATCGGTGATGGTACTTTGTTTATTAAATAACCTCTAGGAACCTTTGGTAAAAATTCATAGATTATATGTTTTTGTTTTCCCTCAGAGTAACTGCCGCAAGCTAAATTACACTCAACTACAATACTGTCAACGCTTGTTATGTTAACCAAATGTTTGGAATAATGCAATTTATTTGGCTGCAAAACAACATTATCAAAACCAAGTATCTTAGCAATCGAATCAGAATGTGTTAAATCAATGGGTTTATCAGAATGAATTTCAATCTTCATAGTATTTACGTTTGCACGTATAATAAGTTTATTCTTCTTCCCATCAATATTCAATTTATTCTTTAAAGATTTTATAATATCCTCAACTTCATATGCACCAGTATCCAACTCGATTAATCTATCACCATATTTGAAGCTGGAATTTGTTCCTTTGTTAATGTTTGCAATACTATTGTAACTGGAAAAATTAATCAATCCAATTTCCCATTCACGATTTTTATCCAATTCTATAATTTCTTGTAAATGTTCATAGAGGTTACTCGTGTTAGATCGTAATGTAATAACTACCATCTTGTGTGTTCACCACAAACACTTAATTACAACTGATTTGCAAGAAACAATAATGTAAGATGACCACAAAAATCGCTATTTAATGGTTGCATATGCTCCACATTATAAAATATATTTACTCCATTTTCTTTTTTCCAATATTTGTCCAATTCGTATGGAGGTTGTAAATTTCCAATTGGATCAAAATACCAAACATTAGAGCCAACTTTCTTATATGCTACCCAATGTGTCCCATCCTCGCTTTCCCTTGCTAAATTCACAATGGCATTCTCGTTTTTTAGAATTTTTTTGGGTAATGCATCTAGCATATATATTCCTCTTAGCTGAATCTGTAATGATTTCGACCAATCAATCAAATCATAATTACTCAATTCTCCTTCAATATTCATGCCTTCTTTTTTGTCTTCTTCCTACTCTTCTTTGTTGTTCTACGTTTCTTAACTTGTGGGAATAAACTCACTCCATATGATGATGGGGGTAGGGGTGGAACTCTCCCCCCACTAGTTATTTGAGGAAAAGGCTTCAAAAAATATCCTTTTCCTGCAATATGCTTTTTCAACTGAGCTATAGCTTTGCATCTAATATCGTTACTATAACTTCTCCTCTCATTCTTCTTCTTCTTCTTCTTTCTCAAAGACCCACCAAATGCCGCTTTAGCTTTCATAACGTTTGTAACAAGATAGCTAAGTGCTTTCTCGGCAAGGGGTGTTTGAGGATTTTTGAAAATGTCCCATGCAGCGTTTGCTAGAGCTCTGTCAGCTACCGCTCAAGTTTTATTATCACTATTTTGAGTATAGGCTATATCATGTATCTTGCAAGCTCTATCTAACGAATTTATACCTTGATCACCTCTGTTTAACCTTTCATTAACCTTGGTGCCCGGGCCACACCACTCGTATCCCGGAATATGATATTCTTCTCCCAGGTTATCAATTACCTTATTTAAAATAGTTGATGTCACATTACCTGCCAAACCTGACACACCTTTAAAAACTCTTGCCGCTGAACTCAAGATTTCTCTACCCTGTTTCCTCGAACTCTGCTTTTTTCTCCTACATACCATTTTTCAACTTTCAACTTTCAATTTTTTTACCTTTCCACTCAATGGTTGAACATTAACTGAGGTTAATTAATCAATACACCAACTTGAATTGGTTTAATTTTCAATCGAGTTGGAAATGAATTCATACCATGATTGCTATGTGCTTATAACATTGCTTGAATGATAAGAATATTATTTCAAATCTGAAAGGTGAATGCGATTTGAAAAGGGGAGAAATGATGCTGGCATTGCAGGCCCACCCACATCTGTAGGAACATGTGCTAATGTAGGAACACGTGCTAATGTAGGAGGGAGCGAGAAGCCAGCAGTGCTTGCCTGTACGGCTGTGTGTGTGTGTGTGTGTGTGTGTGTGTGTGTGTGTGTAGCGGAAAAGACTACTGAGCATGCTATAACTATAAAAGACTCAGTCACCTTATTTAAATATCATTCACAACAGAGCAGGTGAAGCAGCATTTCTTCTTCTGCGTGTTTCTACTATTCATTACGAACTTATCAACAACGGCAACAACAGGTAAGAATTGAAAACAATTTTTTATCAAATATGCACACATTTTATTTATCTATATTCACACATAATAATATCATGTAAAGCATGTTAATGCTGGCTGCTTAGCGACATAAAAATTGTTAAAATTAGCATTTAACAATTTTTATGTCTGTCATAAAAGCATTAACATGCTTTACAAACAGACATAATGATTTACACTGCAATTTGAAATTCTGAATGTCTTTTTCGCTCAAAATCCGGGCGAATCTTTCTGGCAAATAAACATCAGTTGTTCTCACTCCAGGCACCCGGATTTTGACCACAATTCGGCGACCGTGCTGGTTGGACGCCTCTCTCTTGTCGCATATTGGGTAAGGTAAGCCCTCTTCCAGCTCACGCAGAGGCGTCCACGGTTTCTCCATCCGACTATTTAATAATTTCAGGAAGCTTTCCAATTCCATCTCGTTCTCCACTTCCTCCTCCTCCTCCACCTCCCTTCATCGCACCTCCTCCATCAGCGGCACGAGTGAGGAGTTCTCTTCCGGCACATGTTTCTGTTGAAAAAATATTTCATTAGACTCTTATTTGTTTCAGATTTTTCATCATCAAATCATACAAGAGAGGGAGAACTTGCTCAACAGATTCACTATTCAAAACTGAAAGTAAGTAATAACTCGGAGATTCTCCGATTACTTGAACTCAATTCAAATTGCTAGATAATTGACTCAAAAAATATTTCAGTTCATTACATGTTCATTTTTATCAACAATAATTTTGTTTCACATGAAATATTATAAACAGTTTATGCATGTGAACGCATTTTTCATAATTCAAATAACAATGTATTATTCGAATCAATATTTCAGTTCATTACATGTTCATTTTTATCAACAATAATTTTGTTTCACACGAAATATTATAAACAGTTTATGCATGTGAACGCATTTTTCATAATTCAAATAACAATGTATTATTCGAATCAATATTTCAGTTCATTACATGCTCATTTTTATCAACAATAATTTTGTTTCACACGAAATATTATAAACAGTTTATGCATGTGAACACATTTTTCATAATTCAAATAACAATGTATTATTCGAATCAATATTTCAGTTCATTACATGCTCATTTTTATCAACAATAATTTTGTTTCACACGGAATATTATAAACAGTTTATGCATTATTCGAATCAGTAATTTGATATAGTAAGTAATATATATATATATATATATAATATATATATATATATATATATATATATATATATATAAGTAATAACTCGGAAATTCTCCGATTACTTGAACTCAATTCAAATTGGTAGATAATTGAATTGTTTCATGCAACATATTCGAATTTATTATCGAAATTACTAAAACATGTTTTGAATTTTTATCCAAATTTCAATGCAACCATCATGAGAATTTATTAATCCAGTTTAGTTTTACAGCCTCTGATGAGAGCGGACGCACTTTGGATAGCTCCCTTATCTATTTGTGAAACGAGCGTGTTTGATCATAATGAATTGCCGTAAATGTACGAAATTTATAGTGCGGTCTTCAAAGGACAAAACGAATAAGGTCCAGTGCAGTGTATGTAAAGAGAATTTCCACGGACAGTGCTTGGGTCTTAGTGATGCTGACCTGAACGGTCTCCTCATCTCTGGTCGTGCGTGGATGTGTGCTGACAGTGCGTGTGAGCATAGGAGGAGTCGTAGCCACAGCGATGGTGGCATTGTGTGTAGTGTCAACACAAAGGACGTAAGTAGCTTAGATGGCTTAAAAATGTTGATTCACGAACTAGGTGAAAAATGGACAGTGGTCTAAAACGTCTTGAACAAGACTTAGGTAAATCGCTTGATTTGTGTCATGAAAAGCTCGACGAAAACTCTTGTATACTGGCTACACAGCAGGCTATCATTGATAAACAAAACCAGTTGATTGAATCTCTCAGATTGGAAAATTTAGCATTGTCTAAAAAAGTCACGGAACTGTCGGTGAGATTGGATGATGCAGAACAATATTCGAGGTCGAACACTCTTGAGATTTACGGAGTTCCTGTCACTCAGAATGAAGACGTCTCCAGCATTATAAAAGAGGTTGGTAAAGCCCTGGATGTTGCAATCACGGAGGATATGATCGATGCCTGTCATCGTTTGAAGCAGCAAAATAACCGGCCATCTCCTGGGATAATCGTACGCTTTGTTCGCCGAGCTATTAAGGAAAAAATGTTGGAGAGGCGACGGGTGAAGAGGACTCTGTCTACAAGACATATAGGCATGCCAATGGATACTCCCGTCTACATAAACCAGTCTCTATGTCCGGCTAGAAGAATTTTATTTGCTAAAACAAAAAGGGTGAAAAATCAGATGAACTTTAAGTTTCTATGGTTGACAAAACGGGTAACATAAAGATAAGAAGAGACAAAAACTCGGCCATTCATCTAATCAAAACTGATAATGATATCGCAAAACTTGCAGGCAGTGGAAGCGGCGTTGATAAGACGCCAACACAGCTGACTGCGAGTCGAAAAACTAACTAAAATAAAACAGTTATCAAATAAATCCCTGCTATGATAAACCCCAATGCACTCTACTATTACGATACCAATGTTATTTTATTTTTTGTTGTAAAGCTATTTATCTTTCTAATTCAATGTACTGCTATAGTTTATTATTTCATTATTAAAAATGAATTCTCCTGATGTTAACTCTGAATTAATAAAATTAAATTATCAAAATATTCGAGGTTGTCGCACTAAAACCAATGATTTGTTCAGATCTGTACTAGGTGAAACTTATGATATTGTAGCGTTGTCTGAGACATGGTTGAGTAATGAGATTCATGATAGTGAATTGTTCGATTCTCGTTATCGGGTATTTAGGTGTGACCGTGATAGATTGGTGTCTGGAAAGCGGTGGGGAGGGGGTGTACTTTGTGCAGTGAAAAACAGTTGGCATTCCCGACTCATTCATGTCCGGGCGACAGCGCGCTATGAATCTTTACTTGTCAAGTTATCTGCACAAGATAAAGTAATCTTTATCAATGTTGTCTATTTCTCCCCTGAATCTGGTCTTCTCGATTACTGTGACTTCTTTGATTTTATTGAAAGTGATAATAATATTTTTTCACATGATTTATTAATATTGGGTGACTTTAATCTGAATGAAATAAATGGTTCAAGTTTTAATTTTGTTGGTGGTCCTAGTAAATATGCCAGACTGATGAATTGCATGTGTTTATTCAACTTAGTATCCTTTAATAATGTTTTAAATGCCAATGCCAAAACTCTTGATCTAGTGCTGAGTAATCTACCTCTGATTGTTTTGCACGAAACAAGCCCTCTGCTTGCTGAAGATCCACATCACCCAAGCTTAGATATTAGTTTTTTGATTAAAAAGAGCCTCTTGCATCCCCCTTTGAGTATCGAGTATTACAATTTTAAAAAAGCAAACTACTATGAATTTTATCTCACACTTAGAGATTCAGATTGGCATAGACTTTATGAATTCAACGATGTCGATCTCGCTGTAGACTATTTTTACGATTTATTAAATTATGCTTTCGCTTCGCATGTGCCCAAAAATAAAAATATTATTAAATCGAAGTATCCGGTTTGGTTTACTAGAAGCATTATCCAGATGATTAAATTAAAAAAGAAATGTGCACGGAAAAAATCGTTTTCGGGATATTATTTGAACAAATTCAAGGAATTGAGAGCTGCAATAAAAAGTGAAATCAACATAGCACAACAAAATTATATAGAATCTCTACAAAATAACATAAATTCAAACGTTAAACACTTCTGGAACTATGTTGCGAGTAAAAAAGAGTCTAGATCGGACTCAAAGTGTTTTGAGTGGAATGGGTGCAGGTATACCGATCGGGAAGTACCGCAGGCTTTTGCTGATTATTTCTCATCTGTTTACAATAACAGCAACAACCGTAATAACATCCAACATAATAATGATAATGAATCATATGACAGCATTTCCTCATCTCCTCATCTTGACATATTACAAGTTTCATATATTTCTGAAAATGAAGTAAATTCAGCTATAAATAAACTTAAAGCAACTAGATCTTGTGGGCCTGACGGTGTACCAGCATACATTATAAAAGGTTGTAGAGATATTCTTATTCAACCTTTACAATTTATCTTCAATTTGTCCTTGAGATTGAATAAATATCCTAAAAAATGGAAAGCTGCAAGGGTGACACCTGTTCATAAGACTGGTGGAAAGAATATAATCTCGAATTTTCGTCCCATTACTATCCTCAATTCTCCAAGTAAGGTCTTTGAATATATTTTATATAGCAAAGTTTTCAACCATGTAAGACCCGCAATCTCCTCATTCCAACATGGTTTTATGCCATCGCGCTCAACTATAACTAATCTGTTGCAGTTCACCCAATCTGTCTCTTCGCAGCTAGACATGCATGGTCGTATGGATGTTATCTATTTAGATTACAAAAAAGCCTTTGATTCGGTGGATTTTGGGATTCTGTTGAAAAAATTGAAATGGTTTTGCCTGTCTGATAGTTTGATTGCATTTTTTGAGAGTTATCTAACCGATAGGATGTCTTATGTGGTTTTTAATAATCACAGATCTCTTTACTTTACCAATTCTTCTGGGGTTCCACAGGGGTCAAACCTTGGTCCCTTGTTGTTCGTCCTACTCATGAATGATCTGCCTGACCATATTAAAGAATCTAGTATTTTGCTTTTTGCAGACGATGTAAAACTTTTCAGACCTATTTCTAGTCTGGAGGATTGCTGTCTCTTGCAGCGGGATCTGAATGCGATTCATGACTGGTGTTTGAGAAATAGATTGGAAATAAATATATCAAAAACAAAGTACATGATATTCACACGTCAGAAAAATCCTTTTCATTACAATTACAATATTAATAATGCAATCCTCGATTATGTTATCTGTATAAAGGACCTGGGCGTCATAATGGACCCTACTCTTGAGTTTAAGGAACACCTAACACATGTTATGAATGGTGCTAATAGGTCGCTAGGGTTTTTATTTCGAAATTGTAGGCCTTTTACAGCATGTGACGTTGTTTTGAAATTGTACTATGCTACAGTGAGGAGTAAACTTGAATATGCTGCTTTAGTTTGGGCTCCATTTCACAGCAGCGCTATTCTTGATTTAGAAAAAATTCAGAATAAATTTTTAAGGTATCTTTATTTTAAAAAGTTCAACGCATTCTGTCCGATAGCTTTTTCAACAGACAATCTAAGGTTGATATTTAATGTTCAAAGATTGGAAGAAAGGAGATCTGTCAGTTCCCTCTTGCTATTATATAATATCCTAAACAATCAAGTATTCATGCCAGAATTTATAAGTATGTTGCAACTTCATGTCCCGTTTAATAGACCAAAACCAAATATTCTGTTCCACATGCCATTTATCAGAACGACTCATCATTGCAATTCTTATATATACAGAACTTTACGTTTGTACAATAGAATAAGCCACTGCATTGATCCGTTTGCTGACCGTTTCAAAAGCTTTAAGAAATCCTGTGAACTAGCATATCGCTCTATAGCTAACTCATGATTGATAAATAATTATACTAAACTCCCTCATTTTTTTTCTCTCTTCTAAAGCCCTATTTTTCCTCTATTCTCTATTTTATCTGTTATTTTATTTTTCTTATCATTTTTATTTCATTCTTCTTCATTTTCTATTATCATTGGTTTATTTTATTTTTTCATTTCGCCTCTTCTTATCTTATTAGTATTCAAAAATTGTGTTTACAATTTTATTTTATTTTTCATTCTTATTTTGCATCAAATATTATATATAAACTAGTTGATGTCAATAAGGCTCTTCATGGATTTATTCTGTGAGCTTTTGTATGTAAATAAATAAATAAATAAATAAATAAATTTTTCAAATAGCATCCATGTGTTAGAAGACAAAAAAAAAAAATCTCGTCTAGAACTCAGCATGAGACTTCACCTGCTAGAAGCTGAAATCCCCCATGTCTACTCACTCAAACATAGTTCTAATATTATTAAATATTTCACGCCATAGAGAAATAGCATTCTCGATTCAGTTATTAAATATTTCATTGTTTTCACAGCATTTTCTCACCTCTCAACTCGAGTTCCGAACCTCATAACCAGTTGAGCTCTCGTGAGGGAAACATACCCGAGGAGATAGCTGTCATTCCGTGAAATCAACACATGTAAGTTCATTTTTACTTTAATTTTATCCTTCGAGGACAAAAATCCTCTCCTCCGAGGACAAAAATCCTCTCCTCCGAGGACAAAACCTCTCCTCCGAGGACAATTTTGTCCTCCGAGGACAAAACCTCTCCTCCGAGGACAATTTTCCTCTTCTCCGAGGACAAAAATTCTCCTCCTCTGTCCTCCACTCGTTTAGCAGGAAAGAAAAAATGAGAGAGGAATCAGGAGAAGGGGTGAGAGGTAAATGTCAACAGTCAATGTCACAATAATTTTCTTTATTTTTAAATTATTATACATACATCAAACCATATCTATGGACAAATCAAATACAGAAAGTAACTCTTTCCTTATTCCTACTGGGTGTATATTTGAAAACATCTAGCTTGATTCTAATTTTATAATTCAAATCAATGTTAGAGCTCTCAAATTCCTCCTCTAACCAATAGTTTGAGACATACAATTCTTCCAGATTCTCAAACTGCAGAATATAGCGAGTATTGTTTCTATTGTACACTTCTTTTATTGCAATAATGACTAACTCTATACCTTGTGGTAACTCTTCCAATCTTTTACACTGTCCTACTTTTACTTTCCCTTTAATTTCCAGCATTGTGATGTTATTATACTGCTCCACTTCTTTTTGTGTGAAGGGAGTGTCTTCCAAGTTTTTCCATACATCTGAGAGAAACTTAAGTGATTCTATTCTAGGAAATGTATGACCATTATAGCTTGTCATACCATTGACTGTAATTACACAAATTTTCTCTTCCCTTGGTAGACAAATAATTTCTTTTTTGTCAGTGTAAGGGATTACAAAATAACCCTCTTTCTTAAGGTCTTCTCTTGCATTGTATGCATTAATAAAAACATTTTTATGACACCCCTTTACAAAGTAAACATTTTTCGAACCTTCCTTTTCTCCTAAAACACCTACATATGCAAATTTTCCTTTATTATTTACAGTAAATGCAGTCACATTGTACACTCCACTTAGATCAAAATTTCGCCAATATGAATGGAAATATGGCTCAAGTTCCTCTCTCAAATTTTCTATTTCTTCCTCAAATTCTTCTATCTGCTTATGCTGTGCCCTAAATGACTGTGTGGTTTCAAAAAACTCAGTTTTCCTCCGTTTTAGATCAATTTCATCCAGTTCTAGCTTACGCTTTTTGTCTGATAGCACTGTGATAGGAGACGTGGGCTGTATCTCTTTAATAGGGTATGGGAGAAGCTTACAAGCTATGTTTGCTCGTTTTCTTAAGACTTGTGGTATCAAGTTACCTGTTGCTACAAGGCCCAACTCATCTAGCTCAACAACTTTGGATATGGTAGAGAAAACTGTGGTTGACTTGGAGAAATATGTCTCACCACTCTTAATATAACACTTTTGTGAGAAACTGATATTATTCTTGTTTGATGGATCCTCAAAAATTTCTACATAATTTATAGGTAGTAAATTGAAACTGAATGCAGAAATAACATAAGAAATTATTTTATTTCTATGTTGTGGGTCGGTGGGCAGCTTTACTTGTACACCAGTCAATTTCTTGGTATTGCTATTACCCCAGTAAACATACTGTAGAAGATCATTATAGACCAAACAACAACTATTTTTTAAATTATCTGTCAGTTTTCTCCACATTTTAGCCAAGGACACAGAATAAATTGGAGCATTTTGGAAATAATTTCTACTATCATTCAAGAGTGACAAGCTATCTTGAATAGGGTCAAAGATTTTGCTATTGTCTCTATTTGTTAAACTATAGTTATAGATTGTAGCTTCCAAACGTGTAATACCATGCATTTTAGCTGCATCAGAGGTAAAGGTTTCCCGTAATCTTGTATCTGCACAGGCAATAAAGTCTACAATATGGTTACCTAACTGCTTATTTACACCAGGGCTTGTGATTTGGCATACAAACTTATTATAAATTTTTACCCTCACATTACTATTAACCAAGTCAAGCAATCAATCCCAACAGTTTTATTGTTATCTACTATCACATTATAGTCTTCTTTATATTCTCCTTGAAAGCAGAAACAATGATTTGTAGTTAGAAAGTCACACATTCCATTCTTGTTGAATATTCCAGCAAAGTCCTGTGTTATGTGCAAGTCTAGTAGATAGAAGTGCACCTTCCTCAGCTGCTCCAATAATCTCGGTAGTTCTTCTATCAATGTAGCAATTGGGACATCTGCAAGCTCCACTTTGTAAGGTATCCCCACTGGTTGCTGGTATTTTTGTTTCACCTCGTTGTAATCATCTTTACCAAGCACTTGTAGAATCTTTTGAGACATATCACTCCCACCGTCCAATAGGTAAGGCAGCTTTGCTTCGACTCCATGTTTAGCTGTCACCATATTAGAGAATTTGTCTCTTAAATATAAGTTGAATGCACCACATATATCCTTTTTTAGAACGAAGCGTCTCTTATCCATTGGCTCACAATCATCCAAAGCACAGATTTTCACAAGCATTATATTGTCACAAAAAGGTTCTGTTATAGGCATAAGATTTGTTCAACCTGCACTAACAGTTCTTCTCCAGCAGTGTAATCAATATTTCCAATGTCTGTCACAAGGTTGTCATCACACAAGTTTTCTGATAGAAACCACAAACCAAACCGCTCATTGGTAGGCTTGATTTTATTACCACAGAGCATATGCACATTAAACACCTTAGAAGTATTCATGTTTACTCCACCGTTGACACTATCAAACTGAACGAATGCAGATCAATGCAGTGGTATTTATAGTAAGATAGTTGAGAAATGACCTCATACAGAATTATTGAAACAAGATTTGTGGCTAAATATGATTCTGTTTCTTTAGAAAAAATGGCGAGAATACAAAGTTATCGTTGTGAACTAACTGAACTATTGGAGACGCATCAGCAATTATTGGACCAGTTAGCAGAAAAAGGATGGACGAATATGAAATATCTAACATTTGTGAGAGACTATGAAAAATTAGGAGTTTGGCATAGTGATAACTATAATCATATTTCAGTTTGTGATTTATACGGTACATCATATGATGCTTACAGGGGAAAAGATTGCCCCGATTCATGGAGATGTGTGTGTGCACATCTTAAAGAGTCTATCGATAAAATTAAAAAATGTATAACAGAAAAAAATAAACATTTAACAAAAGAACAATTAAATGAACTTATCTGGAATTTTTTATTTATTTGTTCAGATGAGAGTGGGCTAGAACAAGATTGATAGCATATTATGTTTAATTTCAGATTGGAGATGGATTCAATTTTATTTGATAAGAACTATTTTTCGAATAAAATCGATGAAAAATATAGATGTTGTTATTTCGAACTTATTGACAAAACAATATTTGAATTGAATAATTTCGGAAAAGAAGGACTAACGTTTGAGGAATATTTAACATTTATAAAACCTGGTAAAAGCGAAGAACAGAAGTAAGAACATTTAAGCGTATGTTATATTATAAATAAGAATATAGTTGATAGACATCAAAGATGTGAATTAAAGGAAATTACTGAATTTTGCTATTGTAATTCATTAGGTTGGTTGAATATTCAAATGTATTATTTCATTGATGATAGGTTAACAGATAAAAACATTGATAGTGTAAGATTTACATTTGAAATTATGAAAATGTGTGGCGAATCAGCAATGTTGTACAAACTATAACTTTAACTTTTTTACAGAAATTATGATGAACTCGTTAATTGAGGAGAGAATAAAACTATTAAATACTAAAAGCTTTGAATGTGAAAATTAATTGTAATACTTGTAGAGGTTTAAGGAATAAATGTATTAGTTGTAAGTTACAAATAAATGCAAAATTATTATAACTATTGACAAAAGTTTGAAAAATAAAGACGATATTGTACACATTTTTGATTATTGTACGGCATATTTAATGAATGTAAACTATATACTTGAATTATGTAAAGAATTATCAAAAAAAAAATGCTGTATAATGTTTCTCATTCTTTGTTGATTTATTGAATTAAACCAAGCTACTCTAGTTGTAAAGCTATGTGTAAGTTAGAATAATATATGAAGCCGGTTTAGTCTGATTAAGTATGTACACATATAAAATTGATTGAACAGTAGTAAGGAAGTCTTCATACTAACAATTGCTCAGTATGTCCCGTGACAATCATCCAACACCACTGATTTGACTGTTGTAAATATCATGAATATTATTAGATCTAAGCTAGCTTTAGAGCTTCATAGCGTGCCGCGTGTGAACTATCCCACTCGCAAATATGAGTTGAAAAGTGAAAAAGACTTGCTTCAAGCACATCTCATTGAGATGATGAGTTTATCGCGTTTTAATAAGGGTTACAAATATATCTTAGCTGTTATTAATTGTTTTTCAAAATTTGCATATTGTGTACCATTAAAAGACAAGGCAAGCCAATCTGTATTTAACGCTCTCGAGCCAATTATTTCTAAAAATAAGGGAGTTGAGCTGTTCCAAACAGATCAGGGAACAGAATTCTTTAATTCAAAAGTTAAAGCGTTATTAGATAGATATAGTATTAAACATTATCATGTTTTTACCGATAAGAAAGCCTCCATAGTTGAAAGGTTTAATAGAACACTTAAAGCAAAAATTTATAGATATTTAACTGAACATGGAACCAAAAACTGGATATCGCAACTAGACAGTTTAGTTCGTGATTATAACGCAACAATGCATTCATCCATAAGAATGAAACCTAAAGATGTGGGGAAAAAAGATCGTAATCATGTTTTAATGTCTTTGAATTCTGCATTCAATAGACAATATAAATTGAAAAATTCAAAACTGAAATTTAAGCTAGGAGATGTTGTACGAATCTCAAAGAAAA
The DNA here is from genome assembly GCF_014356525.2 of Nilaparvata lugens. NCBI lineage: Eukaryota > Metazoa > Arthropoda > Insecta > Hemiptera > Delphacidae > Nilaparvata > Nilaparvata lugens. The sequence continues at coordinate 5,812,037 of NC_052519.1, forward strand.
GGGTTCTTTTCGATAAATCTTATAACATAAACTGGAGCGCAGAGTATTTTGTAATTCATTCTATATTTCCTTCTCAACCTGTAACGTATAGCTTGCGAGATCTAAACGGAGAAGTAATTAGTGGTAGGTTTTATGCAGAAGAAATTAAAAAAACACAATTAAACGAATTGGAGAGACAAGTGTATTTGATTGAAAAAATATTAAAACGTGATAAAAAAGGATTGCTAGTGAAATGGATTGGGTTTTCAACACCTAGTTATATTAGTAAAGATCAACTATTAGATGAAAAATAATCTTTTGTAATTTATTGTAAATATCATGTACATTTATTGTAAATAATCTATTGTAAATATCATGTACATTTATTGTAAATAATCTATTGTAAATACATTCCATTCAGTGTAAATATCATGATGTACATTCGTTGAAAATATAATAGCTCCTCATCAAACATTGCTTTTCATTTCAATCTGAAGTTTCGTAATTTGCTAAGGCTCAAGCAACAGATGATGCATTCTCGTGAAGAGGGTGCAGGAAAGAGAGGGCCAGTTGAAGTGAGAAACTTCTATCAGTGGGGGAGCGAGCGAACGCTTGCCGCTGTGATAAGCCGCCTCCTCCCCCTCACTGATAACTCACGAAAAATGATTAGTTCCTTATCAGATCACATGCTGTACACATGACTAACATGATTCCGATAGTAAATTTCGACAATGTTATAAGAGAGAAAGAAATGCCAACATGGTGTAAAAATGGTAAGTTGTTACCACATAATGCAAGGATCCTTATAATAGGCTCTTCAGGGTGTGGCAAGACCAATTTACTATTTAATTTAATTTTTTCAAAGAATGGGTTGAGATTTAAAACTATATACTTGCACACGAAGAGCGAGTATCAAGATAAGTACTTGTTTTTGAGAAAAGTCTTTTCAAAAATGAAGGGTATTGAATTTCATATAAACAGCAATTCGGAATCTATAGCTCACCCGAACAAAATTCAACAATTTTCTCTTGTCATATTCGACAACTTCCAACTTAATCACGTACCTCAAATAAGAGAATATTTTACCATGGGACGACATCGTAATATTGACACTGCATATTTAATTCAGAGTTATGGAGCTACACAGAAACATTTCACTAGGGACAATGCGAATATGATTATAATCTTCAAGGTAGATTTATTGAGTCTGAAATTAATTCACAGAGATCATGTTGGAGGAGATATTTCTTATAAAGATTTCGTTAAACTTTGTCATAAAGTTTGGAATCGTAAACCTCATAATTTTCTAACTATTATGAGCGAGTGTGGAATTAATAGCGGCAAATACCGAGATTCGCTCGATACGTTCCTTACCGTTCAGTAGAGATTAATTCTTTGTGCAGTCATGTTGTCATACAACAGCAGAAAACTGAATAGAAAGAACGTTGGTTTAATCGAAAAGATTAACAAATTGAGAAAAGTAATTAGAGACAAGCATAAAAGCTTAGTCAATTTTGAAAGGCGATCAGAGGAATACAATAGGAAAACTCTATCACCATTGATAGAACCTATAATTGAATTGGGGAAAAAACAAATTCTCACACTCTACTGTAAAACCAGAAAAGGAAGAAGTAAAAGAGGAACAGAGTATGGAAATTGATGATAATGAGGAGGGGGATGAAAAGAGTTATGAGAGTTCAACAGACAATTTTTTAAGCTCAACTAAATTTGAAAACAGTTTACTTGGTTCTAGCAGAAACGATGATGTGCTGTCACAATATCTAAAAACGTTTCATGCGGAAAAATTGAATAATTCAATCAGTTATGGAATTTCATATAATTCTAAAGATGACGTGTATTATATTGGAAATCAGCAAGTAATATTCGATAACGGTCATATAGATATTAATAATGAAAGATTCCGTTTAACACATGGTCTACTTGAGTTATTATTCAGTGCAAGACCAAACTCAAATCTTTATAATCAGAGAGATCTGGATAAGTATAAAAAAATCTTAACACTTACAGGCATACATTTAGATCGAAGAGGCTATGTTAAACGAAATCAGGGAATTAAATCGCAAATGATTCAAAAGTTATTTCCCAGAAAAAAAAATAGTAAAAAGAAGGGTTGGGGTTTATTGAAATTTGCAAAAAATAATTCTCATGATAGAATTTATCAATACTTTGATAATTTTGACGAATTAGTGGAAAGATTAAATTTACTCTATTCCTCAAAAGCTAGTGGCAACACCGGGCATGATATTGAGATCGCGTCTATAATTGAAGAGCTAAAAGAAGCAAAATTAATTGTTTAGTGTTACGATGACTCTACATCGATTCGGACGAATTGATACGGCTAGTGCTAGCGGAGCTGTTGCTAATCTTACGTGTGATATTGACTCGATAACACAGAAGATAATCGAATCGATTAATCAACAAGGAATCAGCGAAGCTGTGAAATTTTATTTAGATTCGCAAATAACCAAACTTGTTTCAGAAAATACAAAGAATATTGGAGTGAGCATAATTGAAAGAGAACATATTCTAAGTACATTACAAAATTTCAGTGCTAATATCGAAAAAGCTATTGCAGAGAGAACTCTAAATTTAGAATCTGCTCTAGGAGAAGTGAAAACTTTAACAGACAGCTTTTCATCTCAGTTGCTCAGTATTAACAATGATAAAGTTGATAAAGCTTATTTAGATGAGAAATTAAAAGCCGTATCAGATAAAATTAAGAATTTGGAGGTGCTGGACAGAAACTATCTCAATACTAAATTAAAACAACTTAGTACAGAAATTTTTACTAAAGTAAATGAAACACAGCCATCGGGAATTGATAAGCAATATTTAGAATCTGCTTTGCAGAAATTGATTAGTTCTTCATTAACAAAGGAAGAGTTTGAAAAACGATTATCTGAAATGGCGAGTGCAATAAAAGCTAATATTATGGAAGGTATTGAACAGTTCATTACAAAAGATGCTATTGCTATTCCAATTAAGCAAATTGCAGAAAAGTATGCAACTAAAAATGATATGAGAGATTTTATTAAGAAAAACGAGATGGGAGTCGCTGTGAAAAGCGTTCGTGATGAAATAGCTGAGGCAATTAAAAATTCGGAAGAGGGTACTGTCATGAGACTGCAATGTTCGGCTCCATTCATTGACTATCTAAATTTATTCATTCACAGAATCGCCCTCGACATTGTATCCAAATACGCCCAGGTAAGTTTTCACATGAAGACGTGGGAGGGGGGAGATTGCACAAAAAAACCTGTCAATCCCCACAATATATAGCTACTAATGTGCTGTTTGCTTAAAGGTTAAATAAAACAGGAGACCCGTTCGAGTTTTCTATAAAATCACACCAACTCCTGAAACACCGTTTGAAAAAATACAGATTGATTGCTTCCAATATGACAAAATAAAGTTTTTAACGATGACTGACTGTCTTTCCAAACGGCTAACGGTTCATCCAATAAAAAGTTCGAACCAAGTTGATATCCAAGAATGCTTAAACGACTATTTCTCTGCTTTCCCCATACCCAAAATTGACAAATGGACAATGGACGTGAATTTGACAATGCAGGCTTACGTGATTTCCTGAGACTTTATGGCATTGAACCATATTACGTTACTCCCGGACACCCAGACTCGCAAGGTTTGGTAGAAAGGACTCATTCTACACTTATTGAAATTTTGAATGCCATTCAACTTGAAAATAAAACCAACACCACTGAAACTAATATGAAATTAGCGGTAATTGCCTTCAATAATACTCTAAACTCTACATTGAAAATGTCTCCTATGGAAATAACATATGGAATATCGAATAACCCTTTTGTAAACGGAATAACAGGGAGATTAGTAACTGAACAACTGTCCCAACAGTATCTTGAACGAGTCAACCTAGTGCATTAAATGATTAAGAATAAAATTGAAGAAGAAAAACAAAAACGTACTGAGAAATTTAATGTTAATCGTGAGAAGAATGTTGAAATTGAAAACGAGCCACACATAAAATCGACATTTAATAAGAAAACAAAACCGAAATTCATCAAAGTAAATTACGATACAACACAGCAATTAGCTAGGAATCCTAAAGCAATTCAAAAACGCCCTTTCAAATTGCACCCTAATAGAATGAAACGGCCTAAAAAACCGGTGAAGGGTAAGAAAAAGGATTTATTTGTTACAGGACATGATGGTACTGCCCCTAATTCTCCTGTTGCTGGCCCCAGCAACGTCTTATAAGATGGTAGATTTGAGCAGAACATCTGGTATTGCTCCAATCAAGATACAGAATTCTCATATCATTAATGAAATTTTTACCTATGTTCATAATATTAATACTAGTTATTTACGTTTAGAATTAAGTAATATTGAAACATTTGTTGATTTTCTCGCTAAAAGAAATAATATTGATAAGAATCGCTTAAGTATGATGAAATTGAATTTGAAATACACTAAGAATAAATTGAATGAGATTCAATCAGTTAATTATAGGCAGAAAAGAGGTCTTTTTAATGGTTTAGGATCCGCGATTTCGTGGATCACTGGGAGCATGGATGCTGATGATAAGGAAAGATATGACAAACTTTTGCAGACAGTCCAATCTAATGAATATCATCTTAGTAACAATGTAGACAAGCAATTTGCTGTAAATCAGAAATTAATTAACGAATTCAATAATGAGATGAAAGTTATCAGAGCGAATATTCTAAAAATCAGCAATTACTTTAATTCTTTGTTCAATGAATCCAACCGAATGGAAATGAATCAGCAATCCTCTTTGTTATTCGACTCGCTCCTGCTTCTGAATAATAAAATATCTGACATGTAACTAGTCTCGAATTTTGTAAATTGAAAATACTCCATTCTTCTATTATTTCTCATGATGATATTTTTTTCCTACAAAAAAACTCAAATGTCAGCTTTATTTCAAATAAAATTAGTGTGTTATGGAAACTAAGCAAAGTACATTGTGGAATATTTAAAGACCATATTTCATATTTTGTGGATGTACCGCTATTGTCAACTGTTTATGAAACGTTTTTTCTATTGTCTTATCCTGTCATTGTCGGTAACGAAATTTCAACAACTATTGCACATCCTTCTTTTGTTCTTCGAAATGACAAATTATTTTCTGGAAATTGTGAACTCATTTATGATGATTATTATTGTAGTACAGTAAGCGAACTTAATGATATATGTATTGAGCAATTATTAAATGATAGGAATCTAGACGGATGTAGTAAGGTAGTTTTGAAAGACGGAGATTCTTTCATTAAATATGTAGAAATAGTTGATAGTTTTATATTATTCAATTTTAGTACATGTATGGTTCTGAATACTGATGTGAACAAGAATATTACTCTTTTTCTTAATAAGAAAACGCAATTGTTGAAAATTAGAAACCGTTAATTTTACAGAAAAATTACAAGAATAACTATTTCCAGTAAAACCATTTGTCAAGATTGAACAGAAAATATGGAAAAATTAGATCCAATTTCTTGAATAACTAAGAATAATTTTTTCAGTAAATCCATTATTTGTCAAAGGATCCTAACTCTGAAACTGAGCAACAAGCATTTTTATGTTGAGACCCTTTCTTAAGCAAACCTCAGCACTAAACCCCCCCCCCACAGGGTGGGGGGGGGGCTTGACGCTCTGCCTTTAACCAGCTAAGCTTGAAAACTCACCTCAGGTTGTATTGAGAAGAAAAAAATATATAATAAAAATGTATAAGAAAGAAGTCAAGTCGGATATATTACTTGTTGATCAGAGTGTACATCTTGATGAGAGTATTACCAAATATGATTATATCACTCACACACCATATATTCAACAGACATTTAATTACAATGATGAAATTCGAATTAGTTTGAAACAAGAAGATATTTATACACTTCCAAGTAGGAGTTTTCTCATAATTGAAGGCAAAATCAAAGTGAAAGATAAGAATGATGTTGAAACCAAGGACTTTTCACTTATCAATAATGGAGTTGCATACCTATTTGATGAAATCAGATATGAATTGGGAGGGGTTGAAGTTGATCGCACACGTAATGTAGGATTGACAACAACCATGAAAAACTATCTACGTCAATCAAAACTCAATGAAAAAATTATGGAGAATGCAGGATGGAAGTTGACTGGATGGAAAAGTTTAGATAAATTCTGCTTTTGCATTCCTTTGGATATGTGGTTAGGTGTAATGGAAGACTATAAAAAAGTTCTATTAAATGTTCGTCAGGAAATTGTTCTATTAAGATCATCATCAGACTTAAATTGTATTGAATCAGAGACAGCAAAATCGGTGAAAATTGATATTACAAAACTACAATGGAAAGTACCCTATATACATGCTTCTGACACTGTTCGTCTTGATCTGCTGAGTTTAACACATAGTGATATACCAATTACAATTCCATTCAGGTCATGGGAATTGCATGAATTTCCACAATTACCTGAAACTACTAATCTTCAATGGACAGTTAAGACAACTTCAAACATATTGAAACCTAGATTCATTATTCTTGGATTTCAAAAGAATAGGAAAAATGTTATAACTGCTAACAGGTCACATTTCGATTTCTGTAATCTGAACAATGTTAATCTCTATTTAAATGCTCAATCATTCCCCTATGAAAATATTGTTGGTAATAAACATTTATTGTATCACATGTTCTCTGAATTCCAAAATGAATACTATCCTTATAACAGCAGTACATCAATTGAGTATAAAACATTCGATGAATATGCACCATTGGTTGTTATAGACTGTAGTAAGCAAAATGAACTATTGAAATCTGGTGCAATAGACATAAAGTTGACATTGGAAACAACAAATAATTTCTCAGAAAAAACCAGTGCCTACTGTTTAATCCTCTATGATAATGAGTTTGAATATACACCACTGAGTGGAACAGTGAAAAGAGTATTATAAATCTTCTATAAAATAACAAAAACTAGACATTATTCAAATCAAAAGTATTATCTACAAATGTATCAATATTTTACCTTCAGCATCATCCCATTAATTTGTAGAATTGTTCTTGTCTTGATCTCCAACCATTTTCTTCAAATTCAATTTTAAAGCATTCTATATTATTATTTGATTTATCAGCTTCTTTCAAAGCAAAATACTGACTGTGTATCCATATGAGCTTAGATTTTTCATTAAAGTTGAATAATGTTCTTGGTCTGGGTAACCAAACCTATATTTTTTTCTGGGTGTACTCACCTACATCTACAATTTCTTTCTGGGTGTACTCACCTAAACCTAAGATTTTTCACCTATATTTATTACATTTTTTTCATACCATTCTTTAAAAGAGATTCCAGAAGAGTGAGAATTGTTGGATTAAGTTTGGATCAGTCATATACTTCCATTCTTTTTCATTATTGAGATTAATGTTTGGTATGAAAGTTGCAGCTAATGGTATACATTGTAAAAAATGGAAAAAATTCTGAATCAAATTTTTGATATCAACATTAATATCTCTATTATTATCTTTATCATACAAATATCGACCAAATTTATCAACACTCATGATCTATTTTTATAATATATTTTTTTCTTCTCAATACAACCTGATGTGAGTTTTCAAGCTTAGCTGGTTAAAGGCAGAGGGTCAAGCCCCCCCCCCCCACCCTGTGGGGGGGGGGTTGTTTAGTGCTGAGGTTTGCTTAAGAAAGGGTCTCAACATAAAAATGCTTGTTGCTCAGTTTCAGAGTTAGGATCCCTTGACAAATAATGGATTTACTGAAAAAATTATTCTTAGTTATTCAAGAAATTGGATCTAATTTTTCCATATTTTCTGTTCAATCTTGACAAATGGTTTTACTGGAAATAGTTATTCTTGTAATTTTTCTGTAAAATTAACGGTTTCTTAGTTATTGAATCTAGTTTTCCCATGAGATCCTTATTTTCTGTTCAATCTTGACAAATGGGGTGTCAATGGATTCGTTATTAGATTTACTGGAAAAAGTTATTCTTGTAGATTTTTTGTAAAATTAACGGTTTCTTAGTTATTCAAGAAATAAAAAAAACTGGATCTAGTTTTCCCATGAGATCCTTATTTTTTGTTCAATCTTGACAAATGGGGTGTCAATGGATTCGTTATTAGATTTACTTGAAAAAGTTACTCATGTAGATTTTTTGTAAAATTAACGGTTTCTTAGTTATTCAAGAAATAAAAAAAAGCTGGATCTATTTTTTTTTTCCAAAAAAGTGGGAAATCTTCATTTGAGGTTTATTGTGTGATTAGGGGTATGGCTAGGTTAGGTTAGATCAGATTACATTGGATTGGGCAAGGTTAGAACCAAGAATCAGATTTGGGGCAGATTTGGGGGCAGCTTTGAGCCAGGTTTGGGGCAGTATTCTCACTTTACCCCTACTGTTGTAAATCCGAAGTTGAAAATGATACTGTACAGCATGAACCAGAACAAATATGCCCCAGACTACCATGTACTTAGTTTATAATACTTAAAATATAATATATGTTTTTTATTTCTTTGAAGCTGAGGGCAGCTTCACTCTTAGGGGGGAGGAGTTACATCTGGTAACACCTAATATTATTGCTGACGCTGTATTCCATTGTAATGCTCGATCATAGTACTTTTAGTCAGTCTACTGCCAAACTTCACCGAGAGCACTTCTCTCTTTTTCGATGTATATTTTATAATATTATGTGTTTGAAAATAAAGTTTTCTTTTTAAAAAGGTGTTTGGTTACCCCAGAACTATAACTAATGAATACCTGTATATAACTTATAAAATATATTTTTATATTTTCCAAACATGAGCTTATTCAATAACATTTTGAAATCTATGATAATTAGTACTGATTATGAAGAAATTATTGTAGTATTTCGTATTTGTGTGCTTTATTGATGTTTTATGGAAGAGGGATTACTCTTTTTTTTTAACAAGACCCACATTAGTGATACAAATAGAAATTCGAAACATATATTGAGTGCCGGTTGCAAAAAAGCCGATTTAATTTAACTGTGATTAATTCCACAAGAACCAATCAGAGAAGACCTTTTTGATAAGACGGCTTCTCTGATTGGTTCTCGTGAAATTAATCACGATTAAAATTTAACCGGCTTTTGTGCAACCTGGCCTGAGTCTGTCATCGCTTGACTTAGTTGTAGGTTCGAATCCTACCAAGGACATGGCTGTTTAATGATATTATCTACTCATGCCTGAGTGGAAGTATGATCTAGCGAAAATGAAATATTTTTTGCACTATTGGTTGTGCTTTCTTGGGAAAAAAGTTTCCTGGTAGGTATAAGAAAATCCATATTAAAGTATTTTTATGAAATTTTAAAATAAGCTAACGTTGGAGTTCAAAAGAAAACGATGTGGGAGAGAGAAATTTGTAAAATTAAAATTACAAAATATCTGTTTATTCAAAAAATACATGGTGCATTTCATTAGAAAATATGGATAGTAGGCTATATCATAGTTCAATGGAAGTTTGACATTTGATTTGTGATAAAAACAGAAATGTGATAAAATTTGAAAACAAAATTCTTCAAAAACTTTTAATCATTTTAATGGCATTGCTAGCATAGACAGTTAGTCAGTTCGCTAGCGATGAGTTGAGATTTAGAAAAAATAATAATAATACAGTAATATATTCAGAAGTATTACACACATAAAATATATTCAAAAAAATAAATAATTATGTTCTCATTGGATATGGAGCACTCACCTTTATTTTCAAAACCCTAGACCACAAATGAGCAAGTGAGCCTTATTTACTTATCTATTATGGTGAAACAGCATCAGAAAGGTTATAATATTACCGTTTTGTTACATTGTGCAATAAAAAATTATATAAATTATACACAAAATAATATTATATACTGCACAAAATAATATAAAAGACCGGATGATAATAATACAACGAAAATATATTTTAAAAATATATAAGTTACATAAAATGTAACAAATGTATAAGAACAATATTATAAAATGTAAACATAAATAATTTATTTATTCCAGAT
>NC_052519.1:5822137-5848542 GCF_014356525.2 Nilaparvata lugens
TGTATAAAAAAACAACTTTCAAAATCAAACTACCAAACTTTCCATTATGCAATCATAAAACTCTACAGCTAACTTTAAACAACAAATCTCAAATTCAAGAAAATAATTTCAAAGGTGAAAGATCAAATTCAATTTAAATAAGAATGTGAAAAAAACACGACCACAGTATCATTGAACAAAAAAAAATTCAATAGTAAAATTTATGAGAAATAAGTATTTCAGCTCAAAAATGATAAAATAAGCCAAGTAACAACCATAATATTTAAGAAATTTCGAATTCAATAAAATGACTTGAAAAAAATCAATAAAGATCAAGTTCAATGTTCAATAATATATGAATTAAGTAGAAAACTATTTGACAAGTTTCTGTACATACTATGAAATTCGACCATTATTAGCATTAACAATAATATTCAAAACAATAATTGAATAAAAGGTAATTAATTTCTGATTGATATCATAACAAAATAAATAATTGATTGACTGGACATGATCAGTTTTATTTTATTTACTTTGAATAAAAGAAGCCTATAATAAAAGACCACATTAATTAATTAACAAAATTCATAAACTCTGGAGTCATGTCTGAAATCAGAACAAAACGTTAGTCAACAAGTTAAATTACAGTAGTAAACGTGACAAATAATCTAATTGCTGACATTGACCTCAACTCGCGATAATTCAACATGCCTGACCTTCAATAGGAACATGTATGATGTTAAAAAAAACTTTCAACTATTATATATCAAAACTGGTTAACAACCTTTTAGGCTTCAAATTGCAATAACAAAATATCCTAAAACCAAACATAGTAAAAATATAAAGATTTATATAGTTAATTTTCCATCTCCAAAACCTAATTGCAGCCTTTTCAACTATAATATATTAATAACATCACTAATAAAAAAAATGTTGGAAAAGTAATCAATAAAACTCGAACTCCAAATCTCATGTACACTTAATAATTATTTATAGTAAAATTAAAATCAATAACGAAATATAATGTATGATATCTAAAAATCCTATATCAAAACTCCAATCCTAAATCCCAAAATTGAAAAGTTCATTATTAGTAAAAATATCAAGATTATCCATTGCTCAAACGCAATCTCATATTAAAATAAATCAAGAACTCATATATGAAAATATTATCACTAGGACTATTACTAACAAATACCAAGAAAAGCCAAAATTTTCTTCCATTATTCGATATCGAATATTACACTGATCAGTGTTGATAATTGAATGACAATTAAAAAATTTGCTAAATGCCTCATTCTATGAGCCATACTGTCTCATGCAATAAATTCGCTGAGTCTGCACTGATGTTCGGTTTTCAACCTTCAACGGAATTGTTTTAATGAATATCTCATCGCAATAAATGCTTAACTGGGACATGCTTTCCAAACTATTCAAAATTATGTCATCATATTTCTCTGCCGAACTCCCATTAACAATTCCATCAATGTCAATTCTATTATTCTTCATACATTTTAGAAAATTACAATAATTCAAATCTGACTCTGTATTTTCACCTTCACTGTTTACACTAATTGCTGATTCACATTTTTTCTGTAATCGGTTCAATATACTATTTTCATGGCCTGGTTCTTGTTTATTGATAATTGATTCATTCATCTTATTAACAAAATGTTTATTATCGTCAGTAATACTTTTCAGCTCTGAACATGAATCCGTAATCTTTCGTTTACCACCATTATTTGCTGATTCACATTTATGGCTATAATTCATTTTAATATCTCCAAGATCAATTTCGTGTTTATGAAAGATTGAATACTTCTTATCATCCGTATTAGAATATTTTCTTCTAACATATATTCCATTGTGCCTAACACCTTCCAAAGTAGAACCTGATTCAGTGACTATACAACTTCCTAATTCATTCCTTGACATATCATTATTTGATTGACCGCCGTCTAAAACATTTTCATCAATATGCCTGGTACTAAATTCTTGTGTCCTATCATTAAAATATTCTTTCTTACATCTAGCATTTTCCGAAAACTTTCTGCCATCAAAAGAACACACTCTAATATCATAGCCTTCTTTTTCACAAATTCTATGCATCCTTTTATAAACTCGATAAGCATAATTAACGTTGTAAAAACAATTCCGCGTAAAATGATTATGTTTACCACAAACTTTACATTTCTTACGTCTTCTTTTTCTATCAGTCCTATTATTCACGAGACTAACATTCTGATGCATCTTGACTCCTCTAGATTCACAATCATTACGCATACCAGAGTTCACACAATTTTCAAACGGCCTGTTATCAATCGTAAAAGAGAAATCCAAATCACTTTCCGATAAATCTGATAACTCTTCCTTAATCATTTCCCTATCTTTATCCTATTTGTAAATTATATCTTCCTCATTCAAATCACAATCATTACAAATAAGAACTTCATCCAACCCATTTTCAATCTCGAAGTTACTAACATGATAATATACATCCACTTCATATTTGAAACATAATAATTACAAGAATCAAAATCATCAGAGATAATAGCATTTTCTAAACAATTCTCATTTTCAAACTCATTTCCGATTTCCAATAGTTCTTCAAATTCGGGTTCCATAATATAATTAATTACTTGCACCTGTCCAAATTTCCACTCATTCAAATACTGACATGATAATTCATATTTCTCAATATTTTTATACAATTCTACAATAGTACTATTTGATAACATTATAATTCTTTCAAATATATTTGAAGACAAACCTCTAAAAATTATCCTGATAATCCGAGATTCATGCATATTCGAATCTATTTTTTTACATAGGGATAAGACTCGTGCTACAAAATCTCTGCCATCTTCGTCAAATTCCATTCTACAAGTATCTAATTCCTTTTCTAGTTTCCACAATTTGAGAGGAGATTGATAGAAATTAACCTATTTTTCTTTCACTGGCATATATTCAAATTTGTTCTGTTGAGTCAAATCGTTCTCAATAACATCAAAATATTTCTCAGCACTTCCTTTCAAACAATAGTAATAGTAACGGTCTGAGTTTTTCCATTGTTAATCTGTTCCAATCCAATTCTATTCAATAATAAATAATAAAATTTCCAATTAATCTGGTTTCAATGATCATGAATTCTCCATATCTCAAATATCGAAATCTCTCCAATAATAATACATTTATCCTATTCAATCATTTCTTAATAATCATTAATTTCTCATCTCATCATAAATATCTAATTTTTCTAATAAGAATTGACAATAAATCTTGCAATCGTACAAAATCTTCAACGACCATAGCTTTTACAATTTAAAATCTCACAATCAATAATCGTAATTTTCCCAATACCAGGTATCGTGAATCTCAAAATCTGTTCAATTATAATTATCATTCTCCATCCGTTCGTTAAAATCCGTTATTAGTAATCCATTATTGTTCTACAATATTCCAATTCGTTGAATCCTCGAAATTCATTCTACAAACTGTTTCTAGAGCCCCGTAAGGTTTAAACTCAACTACTTGACCCATACTTTCACTGAAGAAAAACATATATTCAATAATGCAAAATGCAACCACAAAAATTGGATCTTCAATGAGGTAACCGGATGTCCAAATTTTAAAAGCTGGATTAAAAACCCTTGAGCCTCCACCAAATATGTAAGCACGATATGGAACGGCAGGAGAAGCCTCCACCAAATATGTAAGCAAGATGTGCCTTCACTGAATATGTAAGGGTGGGAAAATGAAAAACAAGAACCACAAGAAAAGATCGTACAAGTTTTTGATATTTAAAACAAAACAATAAATTATTTTTACAAAATTAGAATTATAATCAGATGAATATTTCAAGGGCTACTCGCTTTGCTGCTAGTGAGGTTTCATTTGTTGTTGTTATGAAAAATTTAAGAACAATGACTCAGTAGTCACCTACCTTTATGAAAATGGCTTCCCACTTTGGCATCCACTGGTTGAAACGTGACATTAATTATAATTAAAATCAAAATAACTGATCTAATGTAGTGGGTTCAGATCCCGTCCTATTTAATAATACAATTCTCTTTAAACTGCCCGAACTGTGACAGGAAAACTGTATTATAAAACAAGAACAAAATCTATCCCCTTCACCAGAACAGCCGGACTTTACTCACAGTCCTATCGAACGAACTCACACCACCGACACACTCCGACCAAAAGTAAAATTTTTGGGTATTAAATATAACTCAGTCAATGCCAAACATGGAAGCCATTTCAAATACATATTTTTATCAGTCGCACAAGCGGCACGTTTGTTATTAAAAACAAAAGAGAAGCTACATTAATTTTGACAACAAATGAAATAAACAATCTTTCTGTCGATGACAAAAATCGTTCAAAGACAAAAACACTGTTCATTAAACTTTTCTAAATTAAAACTCTAAAATCCTGATCAATATGAGATAAATATAAATGATTCATATATATGTCCCATATGACCAGGTGACAAAATTAAATTCGATCAGCTGATTGATGAAATAATTTCATTCTAAGAATCTATCTATTAAAATAATTTTATTATTTAAGCTTTCCAATGATTATAACATTTATGTTAGAATATCATGTGTCAATTATCTCAGTTTCATATGGCATTCACCTTACCATGTTCATAACCTTACTAAATATGATCCTTTTTCATCCTTTGAAACCCTTAGAGGCAAAATATCTCAAAATCCGTTCTTAGTGCGCGTCTAGCATGTTTGAAGAATATTTGTGCAAAGTTTCAAGTCTGTAGGACAATTTGAGCTGTAGTGTGATTTTACATGAAAATTTTCAAGAAATGCCCTCTTCCTGACACCCCTGTGCTCCTGATCGGAATTTTTCTGCATAGATCTAATTTTTTTTGTAGCTGAACAAAAAAGTTCCTCATTACTTTGCTGTGCAATGAGCGGTTAAAAAGTACAAAATTTTGGGGGGGCCCCAGCTCCCTCAGGGGAGCAAATTTCTGAAAATCCTTTCTTAGTGGATGTTTTCAGGCTACCATAAACAATCGTGCAAAATTTCAAGTTTTTAGGCTCAGTAGTTTGGGCTATGGTGTGATTTCAGTCTGTCGGGGCTTGGCCTTTTATAATATTTAATATGAATCGAATAAATGAATATTATAAATTTCAACACTCATAAAACCGTTTTATTTGTTAAAAATTAAAATAATTCTATTTGTGAAAATTGAAAAATAATTTAATAAAAATAATGCTGTATCATTGCATTGTACAGAGATGCGAATGCTTAGGTCGGCTGGAGGTGTGACCCCGATGGACACGGTTCGGAAATCGAAATGAATACATCCGTGACACGGAAAAAGAAATTAAAGAATTTAAACAACTTTGCTTGAATAAGAAGAGGAACTTTTGGCTCGATTTAACTGAGAGATTTAGAACAGTTCGAGAGTCTGGGCAGTTTTGGAGGCTTGTTTGATATTTCAAAATGAGAAAATTCAGTGCAGGGACGAACATTTCATTGGAAGACTGGGTACAACATTTTGAGCACTTACTAAATCCTCAGATATATGCTGAGCCTTCATATGCTGAGCCTAAGATAATGGATGATATTCTTGATCACACATGATGTGAAGAGAATTTTGGCAAAAGTTAAGCATGATATGGCTCCAGGAGAAGACAGAATTGCTTATGAGTTCTATAAATATGCTCCACAAAACTTCCATGAGAAACTGACCCGATTGCTTCAACAGAGTTTTTGAATCCGCACATACGCCCGAAAATTTGAAACAGTCAATCATTTATCCAATATTCAAGAAAGGCAATGTGAACGAAACAACTAATTACAGGGGAATATCATTATTTGTGAACTCCATAGGTAAGCTATTTGCGGGGATTATGCTGGATAAGCTGGAAAAATGGATTCACCACCATAAGATTCTACGAGAATTCCAAGCAGGCTTCAGAAAGTCCAACTCAACAATTGACAATATTATTTCAATATTATGAGCATTGTCCACATCCAACTAAATACAAAGGGGCAGAAAGTTTATGCATTCTTCGTAGATTTCTCATCCGCATTCGATAGAATAGACAGACATTCTCTTTTGTATGAGCTTTCTGAGATTGGTGTGTCATCATAAATGCTGAATGCGCTAAGAGATTTATATAATGGATCATCTGCTAGAGTATGGGGAAGTCAGGGACTCTCAAGAGATTTTGAAACAACCACAGGAGTAGGGGTAAAGTGAGACTTCTGTCTCAAAGCTGCCCCAAAGCTGGAGAAAAGCTGCCCCCAAATCTGCCCAAATCTGATTCTTGGTTCTAACCTTGCCCAACCCAATGTAATCTGATCTAACCTAACCTAGCCATACCCCTAATAAACCCACAATAAACCTCAAATGAAGATTTCCCACTTTTTTGGAAAAAAACTAGATCCAGCTTTTTTTTATTTCTTGAATAACTAAGAAACCGTTAATTTTACAAAAAAATTACAAGAATAACTTTTTCCAGTAAATCTAATAATGAATCCATTGACACCCCATTTGTCAAGATTGAACAAAAAATAAGGATCTCATGGGAAAACTACATCCAATCTCTCTAATAACTAAGAAACCAAGAATAACTTTTTCCAGTAAATCCATTTGTCAAGATTGAACAGAAAATAAGGAAAAAGTAGATCCAATTTCTTGAAACCAAGAATAATTTTTTTCAGTAAATCCATTTGTCAAGGGATCCTAACTCTGAAACTGAGCAACAAGCATTTTTATGTTGAGACCCTTTCTTAAACCTCAGCACTAAACCCCCCCCCCACAGGGTTGGTGGGGGGTTGGGGGCTTGACCCTCTGCCTTTATCCAGCTAAGTTTGAACTACTTGAAAACTCACCTCAGGTTTTATTGATAATAAAAAATATATAATAAAAATGTATAAGACAGAAGTCAAGTCAGATATATTACTTGTTGATCGGAGTGTACATCTTGATGAGAGTATTACCAAATATGAGTATATCACTCACACACCATATATTCAACAGACATTCAATTACAATGATGAAATTCGAATTAGTTTAAAACAAGAAGATATTTATACACTTCCAAGTAGAAGTTTTCTCATAATTGAAGGCGAAATCAAAGTGAAAGATAAGAATGATGTTGACACCAAGGACTTTTCACTTATCAATAATGGAGTTGCATACCTATTTGATGAAATCAGATATGAATTGGGAGGGGTTGAAGTTGATCGCACATGTAATGTAGGATTGACAACAACCATGAAAAACTATCTACGTCAATCAAAACTCAATGAAAAAATTATGGAGAATGCAGGATAGAAGTTGACTGGATGGAAAAGTTTAGATAAATTCTGCTTTTGCATTCCTTTGGATATGTGGTTAGGTGTAATGGAAGACTATAGAAAAGTTCTATTAAATGTTTGTCAGGAAATTGTTCTATTAAGATCATCATCAGACTTAAATTGTATTGAATCAGAGACAGCAAAATCGGTGAAAATTGATATTACAAAACTACAATGGAAAGTACCCTATATACATGCTTCTGACACTGTTCGTCTTGATCTGCTGAGTTCAACACATAGTGATATACCAATTACCATCCCATTCAGATCATGGGAATTGCATGAATTTCCACAATTACCTGAAACTACCAATCTTCAATGGACAGTTAAGACAACTTCAAACATATTGAAACCTAGATTCATTATTCTTGGATTTCAAAAGAATAGGAAAAATGTTATAACTGCTAACAGGTCACATTTTGATTTCTGTAATCTGAACAATGTTAATCTCTATTTAAATGCTCAATCATTCCCCTATGAAAATATTGTTGGTAATAAACATTTATTGTATCACATGTTCTCTGAATTCCAAAATGAATACTTTCCTTATAACAGCAGTACATCAATTGAGTATAAAACATTCAATGAATATGCACCATTGGTTGTTATAGACTGTAGTAAGCAAAATGAACTATTGAAATCTGGTGCAATAGACATAAAGTTGACATTGGAAACAACAAATAATTTCTCAGAAAAAAACAGTGCCTACTGTTTAATCCTCTGTGATAATGAGTTTGAATATACACCACTGAGTGGAACAGTAAAAAGAGTATTATAAATTTGAAAAAATCTCCTATAAAATAACGAAAACTAGACAATATTCAAATCAAAAGTATTAATCTCCCACACTCTACAAATGTATCAATATTTTACCTTCAGTATAATCACATTAATTCGTAGAATTGTTCTTGTCTTGATCTCTCACCATTTTCTTCAAATTTAATTTTAAAGCATTTTATATCATTATTTGATTTATCAGCTTCATTCAAAGCACAATATACTGACTGTGATGATATAGTGTCATCTATATGAGCTTAGATTTTTCAAATGAATTTATTTTATTAAAGTTGAATAATGTTCTTGGTCTGGGTAACCAAACCTACATTTTTTTCTGGGTGTACTCACCTACATCTACAATTTCTTTCTGGGTGTACTCACCTAAACCTAAGATTTTTCACCTATATTTATTACATTTTTTTTCATACCATTTTTTAAAAGAGATTCCAGAAGAAAGTGAGAATTGTTGGATTAAGTTTGGATCAGTCATATACTTACATTCTTTTTCGTTATTGAGATTGATGTTTGGTATGAAAGTTGCAGCTAATGGTATGCATTGTAAAAAATGGAAAAAATTCTGAATCAAATTTTTGATATCAACATTAATATCACTATTATTATCTTTATCATACAAATATTGCCAAATTTATCAACACTCATGATCTATTTTTATAATAAATGTTTAATACAACCTGAGGTGAGTTTTCAAGTAGTTCAAACTTAGCTGGTTAAAGACGGAGGGTCAAGCCCCCCAACCCCCCCCCCCCTGTGGGGCAAGCAACAAATGCTTGTTGCTCAGTTTCAGAGTTAGGATCCCTTGACAAATGGATTTACTGAAAAAAATTATTCTTGGTTTCAAGAAATTGGATCAACTTTTTCCTTATTTTCTGTTCAATCTTGACAAATGGATTTACTGGAAAAAGTTATTCTTGGATTCTTAGTTATTAGAGAGATTGGATGTAGTTTTCCCATGAGATCCTTATTTTTTGTTCAATCTTGACAAATGGGGTGTCAATGGATTCGTTATTAGATTTACTGGAAAAAGTTATTCTTGTAATTTTTTTGAAAAATTAACGGTTTCTTAGTTATTCAAGAAATAAAAAAAACTGGATCCAGTTTTCCCATGAGATCCTTATTTTTTGTTCAATCTTGACAAATGGGTTTGTTTTATTTGTTCAATCTCAAAACAAATAAAAAAAGCTGGATCTAGTTTTTTTCCAAAAAAGTGGGAAATCTTCATTTGAGGTTTATTGTGGGTTTATTAGGGGTATGACTAGGTTAGGTTAGATCAGATTACATTGGGTTGGGCAAGGTTAGAACCAAGAATCAGATTTGGGGCAGATTTGGGGGCAGCTTTTCTCCAGCTTTGGGGCAGCTTTGAGACAGAAGTCTCACTTTACCCCTACTCACAGGTGTAAAGCAAGGATGCCTATTGAGCCCGATTCTATTTGCATTGTTTATTAATGATTTAGAAGATTGCCTTGATGGAGGAATAAAGATAAAGAATGTATGCATCAAACTCCTGGCATATGCTGACGATATAGTGATGCTTGCTCCTGACCTTAGGATAGGTCTGAAGAGAATGATAGCAAACCTTGAAGCATATTGTGTAAAATGGAACTTGCAGGTGAATCTAGCAAAGTCAAAAATAATTATCTTCAGAAAAGGTGGTAGGATAGGAAGACATGCATGATGTGTGGAGATACAATAATGAAGTGATTGAGATAGTGAACAACTACAAATATCTGGGAATTGACCTGTCATCCAAGCTATCTCTTGCTAGTCACTTCAAAGAAAGATCATCTTCGGCAAAAATCACCCTGAACATGTTTCATCGGCTGCTGTCACAAAACAATATATCAATCAAGGCTAAATGCAATGTGTTTGATGCGGTAACTAGGTCCACTCTGTGTTATGGAGCTCAAGTGTGGGGTGCAAGGATGTATGAAGATGTAGAAAAGGTGCAACGACTCTTCATTAAAAAAGTATTCAGCCTCTCTATGTGGGCACCAGACTCTACCCTACTCTTGGAAACTGGATGTCTACCACTATTCTTGTATACTGTTAAATTGCATGTGAAATACATGAGAAGGTGCATGAAACTACCCATTGCCAGATATCCCAGATTATTGTTGGAGGAGATCACACGAACAGGGACTTTTGTTGTCAATGACTGGGATGTGCTTGAAAGGCAGCACGGCATCAATGCCGCGGAAATACTCTCGCAGAATGTCTCTATCAGCAGCTTATTGACGAGGATGAAGGAGAGATTCATAATGGACAGCAAGATAAAGCGGCTAAGAAGTGAGCGCACCTCCCTGTACTGCGAGCTAGAGCTAGAAGGCACCGGTTACATCAGTGAGCAGGAAGACTTGGCACTAATCAAATGGCTCTTCAAGGCGCGAACAGAGCTGATCCAGTTGAACAGATACACGTTCAATGAGCCAGTGAAGCTGTGTTCCCTATGCAACTGGAAGGAAGAAGAGGATGTGATGCATTTTGTCGCCAGATGCCCCATACTACGCGAGATACGGTGCGCTTACCTGAGGAGAGGCTTGCTGTCGAGAGAGGTACCTGAATGGCAGTGACTGGAGAGATGTTAGCCGCTACTGTAGGGCTGCTTGGCAGTACAGGACTGTATTCATTAATCCAGGAGTTCAATTTTCAAAGCTTTCTTAAAACGTATCTTCTTTTGCAGTAATAATAATAAAAAAAAACTTCTTTGCCATATCGTTCAAATATAATTAATGTAGCATTGTTAACTTTTTGCAACTTAAAAAAGGGAAAAATTATCTTTCTCCTCTCCCCCCGGACGGATCTTATCCATGGGGCGAATGCCAGTAATGTAATACTTATATAGAAATATTTCTGTAACAAATTGTTGTATATTTGATCAATAAAGGCGATTATTATTATTACATCCGTGACACATTCAAGGTTGCACCAATACAGGAAACGGTATGCGAGAGTCGACTACGATGGTTTTGCCATGTGATGCGCAGAGACGACGATCACATGACTAAAAGGGAGATTATCAGCACTGCTGAGGGTAGAAGAGGCCGCGGTCGCCCCCGACGACTTGGGCGAGCCCAATATCTAAATATATGAAGACGATGGGTGTAAACATGGAAATGACAAAAGACAGAGAAGAATGCCGCAAATTGATTCGGAGAGCCGACCCCAAATGACTTGGGAGAAGGCTATGTTGGATGATGATGATGATAATGAATGCTGTATCATTGCAGACTAATTTCATCATTTGATGTTGGTTTGTGTACATAGTTTTTTAAAATGAATAATAATTGTTTGAAATTGGGGCATTTAATAGTACATTCATTTAGTATGTATCTATATGAAATAAGATGTTTCAAATGGCATTCAATTCAATCAGGATTGAGCTAATCAACAAAATTCAACACTGATTAGTTCAATAAAAATAAAAATCTTTATTTTACTAGTTTCATAAAAATAATAAACTTCTTATATAATATAGTTTTTCTAGCAAATAATTCTCCTACACTATATAAAAATCTAACTTTGAAAAAAACATAGACGGGATAGGAAATAGCTGTTTGACGCATTATCACTTCTGAACTAATTAAGTTCACTTCTGAACTTAATTTCCTGAGGATGGATAACATCATTTTTATTGAACAATTAATTCTAATATAAATAATTATTCAATTAGTGATACAAAGTTAGGTGAAGATGACATCGAGTGGAGCCGCGTGTCCGAGACGAGACGTGCTGACGTGCTCGGTTCTGGATGCGAAGGTCCCCCCCCGATTCCAAGCCGCTCAGAAACCATTTTTTTCAACTTCAATGAAGATTATTCATGTAATTTTGACAAAATAATAAATTATTATTCTGCTTGTGTATAATTTTAAAATCACTTTTTCTATTGTACATTTGATAGGATGATGCTTTTAATTTTCACCATGGAACTATAGAATTCTAATTCAATCTATTTTGTGTTTCTCAGAGACCCTTGCGGAGCGCGGGTTACACCTGCTCGTTTATAATATGTATTAGCCTATTAGACCGCCTACAATAATTTCATTGTACACTTATTTGAATTATAACATTTTAAGTAAAATTTAATACATACCAAGCTAATCTTCATGTCCTACTTATAGTAGCTGCCCTCTCATGAACCAACCCTGCACTAATGAAGACCTAACTTTAGCATCTGACAATGCCGTGGCGGCAGCTATTTTTTGGAAGTGTTGACCGGATTCGGAAAGTAAAGTAAGTACTTATAGTCAGGTCCACCTTATAATTGCAGTATTTGATTAACATTGGTGTTGCTGTACTTGTCTATCTTACAGTATAAGTGGAATCAAAATTTTAAAATTTATAAGTAAAAAAATAATTAATCCATAGTACCCTTTAAAAAAAGTTAATATATAAAATACAACAACAACTAGTTTAGGAATGTTTAATCCATTTCAAAGTCAAACTAGTTGTTATTGTATTTTATATAGAAAAACTGTTTTTTAAAGGTACTATGGAATTATTTTTCAACTAACAGATCAAGTAGCCCTAATTAAATACTATTATATTTATAGATTTACTTTAATATTATTAGAATTTATAAGTAAAATTTAATATTTAGTAATATTAATACTGATCTGATCCGACACTACCTTAACAATGTATTAGGTGGAGGATTAAGTTACATTAGCCCAAAGCTTAATTTCAACACTCATAAAACCTTTTTATTTGATTAACAATTAAAATAGCTCTCTATTTGTGAAAGTTAAAAAAAATTATCTCAAGGTTTTCGTTCATCAGAATGTTTTAACATGATATGACGCTTAATATGCGCCTTCTGTGAAGAGCTGTAAGGACACAGTTCACATGTGTAAGGCTTTTCGCCCGTATGTATAAACATATGCCTTTTCAGTTTGTACAGCTGCGCACTGCTGAAATCGCACACTGTACATTGATGCAACGCTCCTATCTGGTGCGTTTTCGTGTTATGACCTTTGAATTGTTGAAAATCGAACGTACTATAATCGCAGAGTGTACACTGATAATTTTTTCTCTCGCTATGTGTCAACATGTGTCGCTTGAGATGAACCAATTGAGTGGCACCATGACCACATTCACAACATTTAAAAGGTTTTTCACCAGTGTGAGTTAACATGTGCTGTTTTAGTTTCGAGTTTCTAAAGCAAATGTATCCACATTCAGTGCAACTAAACTTTTTCTCATGAGAGTGCGTTTTCGTATGACGTTGAAAACTAGCATGGTCAACAGTACTAAAGCTACAATATTTACACTTGAATACTCCCTCATCACTATGAACCAACATGTGGGATTGGAGTTTATTACTTTGGAAACAAGAATACTCACACTGAGAACACTTGAATGGAGCCTCCTTTGTGTGAATCACCATATGCCGTTTGAGTTTGAAAGATTCGTCACATATGTACTCACATTCACTGCAGCGAAAAGCAGGCCCATAGTGTTTTCGCATATGCACGTCCATTTCGACACTACTCAAACTACTATAATTATTACATACACTACACGTCAATAACTTTTTCCGCTTATGAGCACGCATGTGACGTTTGTAAAACTTGGTCGCAAACGATTTATTACAAAGTGTACACATTTTCCTCCCATCAACTATTTCATTAACGATCTTCTCTTCATCAGTCACATCAAAGCCATCAATTTCTTCTGTTTCAATTTGATTAAATCCACTATCGATGACTTCTGTTTTGATGACCAAATCCACTGTTTCAATGTTTTCGTTTATTAATTCCTCATTACTTTTTGAATTTTCCACTGTCCATGTGGAGTCACTAATTTCACCATTTAGAACACATGAAACTAAATCCTCAGCACTCAATGGAGAAAACGATGAGTCCACGGGCTCTGCAATGTTAAATAATAAATAAATATTGTGCATTTGAACCATTATTCAATTACCTTTACATAAATCATGAACATTTTATAAAAAAAATGAATGGTTAAATAAACTGACAGTTGCTGATACTGAATCTTGATGACAGAAAATTGATGAGTCTATCACTATTTTCGTATGGATTCAATTTATATAAACTGATTCATTGGAGCATTTCAACCTCGCCATATAATTCAATATCAACCAATTTTTTTGGGGGAAAGAGTGTCTCACCTTTTTTCTCTCTTTTGAATGTTTCATCTAATAAGTTAGATGAGTGAACCAGCCACTGGTTCACTAATGTCAAACCATTAGTATAGGGAGACCGGCTCAATACTTTCAGTTTTCAAAATATACTGCATTGAAGGTTTCCATTCCATATGAAAAAGTTTAAAGATGGTCATTATGCAAATGCACAATTATTCAACCCATGTTGGAGCGATTTCAATCGACGAATAGGAAAAAAATCAGATCAACCTACAGGTTAGAATTTGAGATTTGATCGATTATATTGAAGTTCATTAGAATTTCATCCTGAACTGTTTTTGTTTGTTAAATATTGTATTACTATATTGTTTATTTTGTGTGCTATGCACTATATATTTACATTATTTCGTGAACTGTTTCTTTTTGAAGAGAAAAATTTGATTTGATCCGAATGAGGTAACAAGATTCTTGATATAAGATATACTTTTCAGCTATGTTACTTATGCAAACCAATAGTTTTTAGGAACAAGGATACTCACAATTTTCAAGTTATTACTGACAAAATAATTATATATAAAAATGAATTGAAGCTTAATGAATAATTTTATTGAAGATAATATTTTCAATCAAATTTGAAAATATTACTTTGTCATCACTAAAGTCATTCCACGTTATGAAATACGATTAATAGTTGAATCTTATTCGTTTAATTGACTTTATTCCTTTATTTTTAACTGAATCGTATATAGTATCAAGTCCAACAGCAAGGCCTATCAGCATAAATGGAGGAAGAACAAAGAACAGATGATAAATTAATATTGATACTTACCCTCAGCTGCTGTCATGTCCAAACTATCTGGATCTTGATACAAGTCTGTTTCACTATCATTGTCACTATCTTGTAAATCATCAAAATTGTCAGGTTCCTGGAAATTCAAATTCAATTTATTCACAGCCAACAATACAAAAGTTTTACAAGTTATCATATAATAATAATAAGGCTCAGATCTGGGGTCAGAGTTTTCAGGTCGCACCTGATCAATTGCAGGGCCTCTGACATGACCTACAGTCTGTGTTAAATAAGTTGAGACTTGACCCTCCATCCGAAGAAATTACAAGGTTGCCAATTCGTGAAAAATTGCAACTTTCCCAAATTCAACGGCAGAATTGGATGTAGAATATCATCCCCGATATCCTAATGGTGCTATAAAAATTTTCAGGGTTGAAGGTTTAAAAGGAAATGTAACTTTCATGATAAAATTGGAAACATCGTAAAGATTTGTTTTTTTCTTTTGAATATCACTTCTCTCAGAATCATGGGCGTCGTAATACATAATAATTTGATATCAAATTGATGGGGAGAATGTCTTCTTTCTATTGGTGTCTGGATCATTTTTATCCGACCAACATTTTAATAATTATTTATCATTTTATAATATCATTTTTTAATAATTGATGATTATGTTCGTCGATGTCGAGACATTTCGAGCAGAAAACATGAAATTATCGACATGCTGGAAACTTTTTTGTTTCGAAAGATAAGTGGGTGGTGAAAGCGAGAAAGTTTCTCAGAAATAATTGAAATTATTTTTTCAATTGTCAAAAGTAGTCGGTAGATCGTATTTTGGTCTCCAAGGAATTTTAAAGTTAGGAGAGCGGCTGCATGGTTTACATTGTGTACCAAATTGTATGCTAAAGGCTGGAATTTTACAAAATATGCGGTGCTGTCAAGAGGTGGTATCTTGCAAGAGATTGTGTTATGTTGTATAATTTGTTCAGGATATGGAAATTATTTATATTCATGTTATGACAATGTAAGTAATGTGAGAAATTGTATCAAATCAATGCTGATAGAATAAGAAAAATTGAGTAGTGGAATTAAGAAAAACCAAGAGTGACCTTTCTTTTGGTAAAAACCCAAGATTGACCTAATTTTAAGATAATTAATTAAATGAAATTCCAAATAGTTCATTATTTTAAATTTGATTCAAATATATTGAAATTAGGCCTATTTATTGTAATTTCTATTGATATAATATGAATGAATATATTCCAGTAAATTAAGTTGAATGTAACAGAACGTACTAAATAAAGTTATTTCTGGTAATCTGCTCTTATACAGATTATTATCATCCCATTGATGGTCAAACGAGAATCATGCCATGAAGCTATTGAAGAACGACTTCTATAGTGAGGTCCACATCATAATGACAGTATTTGTTCAACTTTGGAATTGCTATCCTTGTCTATCATTCGACAAAGCCGGTGGTACTATCCTTTTCTAGGTCCACAACGATGCTAATTGTGTTTTTGACAGTGTAAAAATATAATTAATTAATTCAGAGAATCTGCATCGCTATTCTTCTATCTTTATTCACTGTCATTATAACGTGGACCTCACTATATGAATATTTTTCTCCTCTTATTACAGTATAGTAATCTATTCAATTCAAGAACCCTTTAAATATTGAATGATGAAACATAGATAGGCCTAGGCCTACATAATATTCAGTAATTATTAGCCTACAGTATTGATTGAGCTTACCAGTTTAATGAATACTACTTCTTGTTCCATGTTGGAAGATTCATCAACCTTTTAAATGCCCGTTAGCTGTAAAGATATGAAATAAGTTACCGTATACAATACTTTGAATAATTGATAGATTGTATGAGAATAACAAAAATAATTAAGACACGTACAAAGGATTTGAGCCTAAAATAAAATATGGATATTATCATATTATCAAATAAGATTAACTTGGATGAAAATTTAAATAAATCTTTATTCTTTTCAATACCGTACCACAACACGGCAATAATCTTATCATTATTACAAAGTTGGAAGAAAAGGCACAGCTTGATTCTTATCGTAACTTTAATATCAAAACTAGATACTAGCAATATTCTCTGATGACTAATCTATATCGATGATATCAGTCAGAAATAGTTACAGTTAAGTACTTTGTTGTTTGTTCCTAAGTTAGTGTATAAGCTTAGATGAATAAAACGTAAGATCGATCCAATGTAAGCAGAGACAAATGATCTACAGACACTATTAAACGGCATCTTTACTCTATGATATAAGGTAAGGTTGTCTAGAATACATATGTGTTATACTAAAATATTATTTTCCCTTCAAATTTAAATCTTTTGTAAATGTTATAGCTAACCCTAAATACAAACTTCGAAAAGTAGGTCATTGTTATTGTTTAGACCCCAACTATACGGGCGTCTTGAACTGGATTTATTTTGGGTCTTCAGAAAACGCATGGTCTCTTATGGGATTTATTCCGCTTGTATAGGTAGTTAACTTCAACACCATAAGCTTGCATCCGGCTGACAATTAATTTTAAATAAATGAATTTTATATAAAAATAACGGGGAGAATACCACTTTTGATATCCAAATCATGTTTATCCTATTCATAGTGATTCTCTAATTATGATTATAATTGTCAATGTCAATACATTTTGAACGAAAAACAACAAATTTCCAACATGCAAGAGACGTTTTTGTTTCAAGAGATAACAATTATTGGGTACCTAGTAAAAGCAAGAGAGTTTTACAGAAATAATCGAAAATATTTTTCAATTGTCAAAGGTATAGTTGGAAGATTGTACAGAATGCAGTAGTCTCGTTTAAAGATGTGTCATTTCTAGAGAAAGGTGTGAATTATAAATTAGCATAATTTTTCATAAATACAACTGGCAACTTCCCAATCCCAGATTAATCAAGTAATCTGTTTGTTCTGAGATCTGACAAGATTGCGGTTTTTTAAAAGATTGAATTAATAGCAACCAGAATTCTGAAATTAATCTAAGAGTTAACAAAATTTAAATAGTGGGCTACTTACTGAACAGATTACGATGACTTATATTATAAAATAAAGAATACAATCATATTGGCAAACCCTGTTTATTGGTCAGTTGAGTAATAGGTGATGTCAAGATTTTTAAAAAGTTGTCACTTAAATATTATTATCTATTATAAGTAATCCTCAATGTTATCAAATGAATGGAATGACCTAAAAATGCATCTCATCAGTACGGTTATTTGGAATAAATCATATTGCACTACCTTTTGATTCAACTTTGATTTCCTCTTGAAAATTCATTCAAAAATATTCAATGACATTTACTAACTTAAAAGTAATTAAAAGTTTTATGTTGATTGAAAGTATAATTATTACAAAATAAAACTATCAGTCATAGCATTTACATAGATTTTAGGTTAACCTAGCCTACAAAAATACAATAACAAACTCAAAGTTTCGACCTCGATATTTCTTTCCTCGACATGTTGCTGTCGACGTCTAGTTCATCTTCGGCCAATCAGAGCTTTGAATATGGTATCCAGAAGATTCCAGAACATTCTTGACCAATAGGAAACGTATATAAGATAGACGCGCCACATTAGCAATCTTTTGAAAAACAGGGACAGTATTGAATAGTGTATTAAACGCGAAAGAGTTCTATTGTTATACAAGAATAAATTGGAAATTGTTCTTACAAGTGGAACACGTTTTTTTCTGAATTGCGAATAAGTGTTTTTTGTTGACAGGAAATTGGAATTGCCATACTATTACAAAATAAAATCATGCCTGGAGGATCACCAACAATCGGCATCGATTTGGGAACAACTTATTCCTGTGCTGGAGCCTTTCTAATGGGAGAAGTACGAATATTGGTCAACGATCAAGGCAACAAAACAACGCCGAGCTATGTTGCTTTTACGGACCATGCACGTTTTATCGGCGAAGCAGCGAAAAACTACGTTACAAGGAATCCACAGAATACAGTATTCGATGCGAAACGACTTATAGGACGCCGGTATGATGACCCGAAGATCACACAGGGAATGAGACACTGGCAGTTTGGAGTATTGAACGATTGTGGTAAGCCAATGATTGAAGTTGATTTTAAAGGCGCAAAAAAACGATTCTATCCTGAAGAAATAAGTGCCATGATTCTTGCAAAAATGAAAGAGATTGCAGAAAACAACTTGGGTACGGCTGTGAATAATGCAGTCATCACTGTGCCAGCTTATTTTAATGATTCTCAGCGACAAGCAACTAAAGATGCAGGAACTATTGCTGGATTTAATGTGTTGCGAATTATCAACGAACCCACTGCCGCTGCACTAGCTTACGGTTTGGATAAACATGTAAAAGGAGAGCGTAACGTTCTCATTTTTGACCTGGGAGGAGGCACTTTCGACGTCTCTATTCTCACAATCGATGAATGCTCAGTGTTTGAAGTACAGTCTACAGCAGGTAACACGTACCTTGGGGGAGAAGATTTTGATTACCGACTTGTTGATTATCTATGTGAGGAATTCAGGCGGAAGCATGGCATGGACTTGAGAACTAATCGTCGAGCTATGGCTAGATTGAAAACTGCAGCTGAAAGAGCGAAACGCTCTCTTTCGTCAAGTACAGAGGCAAGTATTGAGATTGATTCACTGATTGAAGGCATTGACTTCTTCACGAGAGTATCTCGCACCCGTTTTGAGGAGTTGTGTGCTGATCTTTTTCTTTCAACACTGCTACCAGTAGAAAGAGCACTCGAATGTGCCAGGATGGATAAATCGGAGATTCACGATGTTGTGCTTGTCGGTGGGTCAACTCGTATTCCCAAGATCCAGTCATTACTGCAGAACTTCTTCAATGGCAAGCCCTTAAATGTGGCTATTAATCCTGATGAAGCAGTAGCGTACGGAGCAGCAATCTATGCAGCAATTTTGACAGGAGACAATGGAGCTTTCATCAAAGATATACTTCTAGTTGATGTGACTCCATTATCATTGGGAATTGAAACAGGAGTCGATATAATGGCAACAGTCATCGAACGCAACACTCAGATACCTTGTAAACGATCTCGAATCTTCACAACACACGAAGACAATCAGCCTGATGTTGAAATTCAAATATACGAAGGTGAACGAGTGTTGGCAAAAGACAACAATCTTCTAGGAACGTTCGACCTGATTGGAATCCCCCCAGCACCCAGAGGAGTGCCTCAAATCAAAGTTACTTTTGATATCAATGCGGATGGTATTTTGAATGTAGAAGCTGAGGATATCGGAACAGGATTTTCTGAGAATATCACGATCAAAAACAACAAGGGACGTCTGTCACCAGCTCAGATTAATCGAATGCTTGCCGAAGCCGAACAATTCAAGAAGGAAGACGAAAAACTGCGACAGAGAGTGAGCATAATGAATCAGATGGAAAGCTACATTTTTAGCACAAAACAAGCTGTCAATGAAGCTGGGAATAAGATAACAGAGATAGAAAAGATTGAGACACTGCAGTGTTGTGATGAGTATCTACAGTGGCTTGAGGCCAACCCCACAGCTGAGAAAGATGAGTTGCAGCTCAAATTCAATGAGCTACAGATACAATGTGCAGTCGTTTTGGTCAAAATTCATCAGGATGATCCTAAAGGCAAATTCATCAACATTGATCACTTGAAATGTTAATTTCTAGGTAAGTTAGTTAGTTTTTATATTCGTAGTTAGTTAAATAAGGTTTTATATACATCATAATATATATCTTTAGTTAATCTTCAGTTTAAATTTTCTAGATATAAAATAAGCTCGGAGCTGCATAGTATTGTCACACAATTGATTAAATTATTGTTGAATCGTTATAAATAAATGAAAATGTATAAAAAAAGTCCTAAGAGAAAGTACAACTGTCAAGCCTGAATGTAAGACTGATTTCAAACATCATATTGTTTTATTACAACAGGGCAAAGATGTAGTTGAATGTGAGCCCAGAATGTAGTTTGAAATTATTATTAAATGTAAAAGACTGTTTTTCTATATACAATTTATTATAGTGATGCATTTCTTTTATATTAGTAGACTTTCTTGATAATTTGATTACAATGTGTAATGTATTGAAAAATAAGTGCCTTCGCATTATGAAACTCTACCTCAGATTTTATAAGGATAAGATTTCGATTAAAATACGATGAAAGACCAATGTATTCATTCATCTTGTTTGAATAAAATGAAATGGTATAAAATAATTTGTTTTCATTTTTTGAACCTAAGCCTAATTTGAATAGTATTGGGCAAACAGTTTCCAATTACTACTTTGTAATCTAAATAAATTAAATGATCACCTTGATTACAATCAATGATGATGGGGTCTGGGCTTTGCAAATGCAACCTTCTTTGCTCGGCCGGATGGTAGGTTAGAATCTTGCCCGTGTACATGGATACACTATTGATCATCTCTTCCCATTACCTACGCACAAGGGCCCAAGTAAAAAGCTTATGTGAGCTCAACCAAAAAAATCCTAAAAACAATCATTTCATTTTTATTTCATTGTATTTTATTACTGTAGAGTTGTCTCAGTGAAGCATTAAACTAGAGAGAAATCCACTCAATCATAATGTAGAACACTCATTTAATTAATCTAGTATTCTAGGTAATAACAAAAGCACTAAATCATAAAATATTGTGACTTCATGTAGCAACTAAAAAGAACCAATAATGAAAATTCATTTTTATTCTGCAATTACAACAATTAATCTAAAACAATGATTCAAGATATCAAGTAACCTTTCACAGTAGTTAATCACAATAGTTCTTCAACGTTAAGCGTGGCGAGATATTCATAGACTGCAGCTCTTGAAATAGCAGTTTACAAGCGTATGGTATCCGTATGGTTGATACTGAAGCACTACTCTGGCAGCCATGACACCTGCAAAAAATAATTTAAATTACTATAAAGAATCTGAAAGCTTCTATAGAAATCAATATTATTGAAAAATTAAAACATTTCTAAAACTACTAAAACAACTAGAAATTGTTTAAATGTAATAGTACATTTTTTCAAAATGAATTGATTATGTTGTAGTTTGCGTTTAATAACTATACTTTCACCAAATAGATTCAGAAAAAGATCAATGGTATTTGAAAATAGTGAATTATATTCAAGAAATTGACAAATGGAAATTAAGAGTTATAATTCACAAACTAATTTACTTCATAAGTAAATAAATTGACCGTTGCAATAACATTCAAAGTTTATAATAGATTTATGGAAACAATTACCACCTGGTATTTTATGCTCATGTCTCATAATTCACAGTAACATTATAATATCTTTCTATTTGCATACTTTTCATTTGGCATGTATTCAGAGAGAAATAGAAATGTACTGAAATGATTTACATGAGATAACTTTTAAAATACAGTTAAATATTATTACTTACAGACTTCTTTAAAAAATGAGTTGAAAAATTCTCTTTAATTATTAATACTATTCTGAGGCCCGTATGCAGATACTCGGTTTAAACGGTGAAATGTCAGCTGTTCGTTTAAACCCTGTATGAAACACTAATGTAACCATATCTACAAGTAAAATTGTGTATTAACACATTTAAACACCTTAAAATATAAGGTGTGTCTTAAATATAAGTTATACTTGTCTAAATCAAGTCTAATACTTGTCAACACTTCTGAGATTGAAATAATTAGAATAAGTAAATTTGAATTTGAATGAGAAAATGAAATCCTACTGATTAACTGGACATTTCATAATAAACACTAAAATTTCAATTGAAATATATATTCTGCTTGTACTGACCAGCCAGAATAAGCCAACCTGCCACACTGGTTGCAGACATCTACATCAAATGCATCACTGGATATCATCAGTCTTTCAACCAGCATCATGCTGTAACAAACAACAAACATAAATAATTGTTAGAATTAATTAATCGAAATGCATATATAATATTAACTAAAAAACGATTTGATATTGCCAAAAACATTGATTTATAAAAAAATAAGATACTAGTTTTGGTTATTAGTGAGATAACTAGAGATTGATATTGGTGTAACAACCAATACTATCTCAAATTATTTTCATGAACCAGTGGTTTTGACAATAAGTCGATATCATTTAATATGGATATTTACCACAATATCCCCTCCACAACACAGAAAAAATCTGGTGTGGCGCACTCACACAACTTTCCTTGCCGTTATGTAAATTTATCACCTGACGCTAGTGTTCACGCGCATCTCAAGTCTACTATCTGAGCCAGCTGGTGACAGGACAATAACGCTGGAGACACACGAGTTCTGCTATCTCTTCATAGTGAATGATTTAATAGAATCAACAGTTGCCAACAGTTTAAAAGAATAATAACATTTTCTCGAATTCCGAGCTTATTTTAAATTTTAGGTTTTTAGCCGAATTGTCTTGGGCAAGGAAAGAAAGCCCTATTACCATAGGTAAGGAAAGTAACAATAATTATAATGCGTAGAATAAATTCAACTCAACAATATTTAATTTGATTTATTATAATTGAACTATAGTAAGGTCAAAGTTATAATGGCAGTGGAGAAAGGTAGGAGAGCAGCGTTGCCGATTATCTGCCATATTACTGCCTTTTTCTATAGAATAAAGCTGATACTGATATGATAAATATAAACTGTTATTGTTTAAAATGATGAATTATAATTTATTCGTAAATAAATTTTTTTCCAATGATTGAATAATAAATTTCTTAATATAAATTGAATATTTGTTGATTAATTATATATTTCTAAATTGTTAGAAAACGATCTGGTAACGTTGCGAAGCTAAAAGGATAGCGCTATCTGCTTTGTTGAATGATAGATAAGGATAGCAACACTAATGTTAATCATATACTGTACTGCCATTATAACGTGGACCTCACTATAATTTAATAAAATTCCAAATATATGCCATCAAATCCCCTGAAGACTTCTGCCCACAGCAAATATTGGCAACAGAAGAGCTATTTATCAAACTGGGAGTGCCATGGATATGGTATTAAGGCATTAAGGTGTCTTGGAACGCGTCCACATCACACCACATGTGATCTTGGAACACAACATGTGAGTACTGTACTGTTGCAATAATTTCAAAGATAATTTGACACATCAAACAAAATGTACTTCTACATAATATGAATGAGTATATAGATTAATTACATATTTATAGAGTTAATAGAAGATTTTTTTAGACACTAAAAGAAAACGGAAAAGGGTACTAGTAATTGTGAGTAAACTTCCAAGTAGCTCAATTGAAATAGATATTGACCTGGCACCGTAACTAATGAGACAGTCTCTCTCCATCTCGCCCAGCCTGAGTCCGCCATCGCGACTCCTTCCCTCGGTCGGCTGCCTGGTGAGGACGGCGCGCGGCCCCCTCGAGCGAGCGTGCATCTTGTCTTGCACCATGTGCTTCAGTTTCTGATAGTACACCTGAAATTATTCACCACATAATATCATCATAACCTACTGTACATTTCAGTCACTTGTGACACTAATTGAAAAGTACCATGTGCTTCAGTTTCTGATAGTATAGCCTACCTGAAATAAAATTATCACATAATAACATCATCATAACCATTTCGGACACTTGCGATCTAAATTGAAAAGGTACCTGATTTGTATGGCAGCCTGTTGTGCTTGAAGTGTCATTGTACGAAATTGAATAAAGAATATAAAGACAATAAATGAATGATAAAAAAGATCAATTTCGTTTTGTCAATCAAATTATTGCTTTTCTAATATGATTGTCACCAAAGGTTGTTTTTAAAGATTATAAAAATAACAGTATACTAGATAAAATTTGTTGATTAAGAATTGATACTGATTGTGTTCATGGGAGGTTGCGGTACATGTACGATTTCGACCAAGGACACGAAAATGCGTTCGGTGGGAGCTTTTGACAGTTCAGGTACCGGTCGCCATCTTGGAACAGAGTGGAGTGGTGCATGCTCACTTGCACCACGTACATGCTCACTTGCACCGCTCGAAAAGTATGTTCCACAAACCCGGTACCGGGATCAACGCTTCTTATTGGTCTAGAGTTAAAGCGTTGGTTGTCTGCTGTTTTGTTAGGTTATGTCTTCACATCCAGAATCTATAGACTAAAAAAAGGATGAGGCGTACAAAGTATTTTATTCCATTGATCGAATTAATTACAGGATAGTCGAAAAGCAAGAAATTCATTCATTATCAATTGGCTGGAAAGTTGATTATTTTTTATCTTTATCGACTATTCTACTAAACTAAGATGTGTTTATGTTATCTATTAGTCGGAATACTATATTTTGTTGATTCATTCCTAGGCTAGGATCTATCCAGATAAATGTCTGGATAGTAGACATAAATCAAGAAACTTCAATTATTAACATTTTGCTAATATTCCATAAAACGTTTATTCATAACACTGGCATAGAAAAGTAGTCAAATTTTCATTGATGACAGCACGAGCCATCATTAATCATTTAAAAAACTTTAAAGGAAAACATGATTAGCCTAGTGCTTCTATAAGAACTAATCAATACTCCAGCTTTGTTGTGATAAGATAACATAGGTCTGTTGCAACCTACATGAAAGATAATATTGGCTTGGACAAGCTTGTATAATAAATTTAAGAATATATATTTTTTCAAATTATAAATTAATAATTATTATTGATTCAATAATAATAAATAATAGCTGAAATGTTCATATTGATAACACCTTTATTATTTTGTCAACACCAATCTGTAAACGATTATTTCAAAAGTACGCGCCAAAAACGGTGAACCAGAATTCGATTTTCGTTCGGTGGGAGCAAGTAGTGGTGCACCAGTCACGTGGTTTCTGGTTACTGCTCACTTCGCCGAAGCCGTACATGCACCGCAACCTCCCATGAACAAAATCAATGTGAAGTTTCTCCATAATTTAGAAACCAAGTTTTATTTTTGTCACAACCACATTTATAAGATTTGTACACAGGACTGCAGTATCGTGTTAAAACCAACACATATTCAGCTGTAGTAATACCCACCTTGATCGATGAATTCGCTGGTAGTGACAACCTGCAAACTTTTCTTATAATCTGTGTGCCCCATTGCACTAATTTATTTTTTAGCCACCCAATAATTCAATGTGGTAATAATAATCAATAAGCTTCTGAATGCATCAAAATAGTTTTGCCTTCCTCTCTGTAAGCATCTGAGTATGCAACTCTGGTTTGGCACAGGCACTTGCCCATGCAGACTATTTTCAATGGAAATATTCCAATGGAAAACAGTAAGAAATTCAACAAGATGAATGGGACAAGTCACTTCATTTGCACAAATTAAAAGTGCTGAGGAAATTCAAGACATTGCAAGCTTCTCTTCCACTCACTTAATAGATATAGAT
>NC_052519.1:5848642-5925812 GCF_014356525.2 Nilaparvata lugens
GCTTTGCCTGGATATAATCTTTTCCGGAATGATAGATTAAATAAAGCTTGTGGGGGTGTAGCAATTTATGTGAAAGATGGTATCAAAACAAAAGTTTTAATCACATCTAAACAAGAGTATTGTTCAAGACCAGAGTTTATGCTGCTTGAATTATCCTTATCCAGTACTGATAAATTACTCGTTGGTATCTGTTATCGCCCACCAAAAATAGGTCATTTCACAGATTTCGAAAGTGCCTTGCTTTCTCTTATGCCTTGTTATAACCGTATACTAGTTATGGGGGATATGAACACCGACTTGAACATGACAAATCGGAACTTTGATTACTTTCAACTGACTACAATTTTCCAATGCCTAAACATGACTATTTTACCTCTCAATCCAACTCATCATACTAATGAATCAGACACACTCATTGACCTTCTCATTGTTAGTGATCCCAATGAGGTTGTTCAAGCAGGCCAAATCTCAGTCCCAGCTATTTCTAGACATGATTGATCTACTGTGTACTTTCCCATAAGATACCCAAGCCAGAACAGAAAATTATCACTTATAGAGACTTCAAAAACTTTGATGAAGCCGCCTTCCTGACTGATGTGGCTCAGACTCCATGGCATCAAATTGAAGCATTACCCTCAGTTGATGACATGGTCAAGACTTTCGAGAATTGGACTTTGACTTTGTATGACAAACATGCACCTTATGTGACAAGGAGGATTAATAGAAAACGACGAGTACCGTGGATGACTGAAGACATACTTGAGATGATGGGACGTAGAGACAAAGCACATAGAAAATTTAAAAAGACATTTGACTTGGACAGTTTGATAGAGTATAGGAACCTTAGAAATAGGGTGAAACAGGAATTACGGAACTCAAAGATTAGGTACTTGAATTCGTTTATGACAAACAATAGACAAGACTCTAAATCACTTTGGCAGGGAATAAAAGAATTCGGGCTTGGCAAACAGAAATCGAATCCACAAATTGACTTACCATTGAATAATATAAATGACCATTTCGTTTCACACTCTAACCAACGTGACGAAGTTGTCATTGCTAATCATATAGATGATCTTGAAGAGCAGGTTACAAACTTAGATTTACCAATCACTGATCAATTTCATTTCCATCCAATCTCAGAAGAAGACACTTTCAGAGCAATTCAACGTATTCATAGTAATGCTACAGGTGTAGACAAAATTCCTATTAAATTTATCAAGAAGATGTTATTTGCTGTTTTACCAACAATTACATACATTTTCAACAAGTCACTTGAAGAAGGCATTTTCCCTGAAAACTGGAAGTTTGCTCTGGTTCGCCCTCTAAATAAAGTTCCATCACCCAATAAAGTTGAGGATTTTAGACCAATCAGTATTTTACCTGCATTGTCCAAAGTGCTAGAAAGACTCATTCATGCTCAAGTTGTAAAATTTCTAGACAACAATAGTAAGCTTCATAACTTTCAATCAGGCTTTAGAAAATTCCATTCAACTGAAACAGCTCTGCTTCGTGTCACTGATGATATAAGGTTAGCTATGGACCAAAGAAAATGCACCATCCTCACCCTATTTGATTTTTCTAAAGCATTTGATACTGTTGATCATACAGTCCTTCTGAATAAGTTGGCTATTCTTGGTTTCAGTCACAACTCGTTAGTTTGGTTTAAATCCTATCTATTAGGTAGGAAACAATGTGTATCTGTCGGTGACAAAAAGTCTACTTGGAAAAACGTTAAGCATGGAGTACCACAAGGTTCAATTTTAGGCCCTCTCCTCTTCACTTTGTATGCTAATGACCTTTCTTCCATTATCAAATTCTCCAGTTTCCATACTTATGCAGACGACCTTCAAATAGATTTAAGCTGTCCCATAACAAAAATTAACGAAACAGTTGGAATAATGAATCAGGATATCAATTCAATAGTGGAATGGACAAAGAAAAATGGCCTTAAGCTTAATCCCATCAAAACACAGCCCATTATAATTGGA
Source organism: Nilaparvata lugens (assembly GCF_014356525.2). NCBI lineage: Eukaryota > Metazoa > Arthropoda > Insecta > Hemiptera > Delphacidae > Nilaparvata > Nilaparvata lugens. Next base: position 5,850,634 of record NC_052519.1, read on the forward strand.
TATTCTCGTCTTATAAACAATATTGACTATGAATCGATTCACAAAATTAGTGTAGATGGTAATGACATTCCTACTGTAGCTCAGTTAAAAATTTAGGCATTATTATGAATAATACTCTTGACTGGTCAGAACAAGTGAACAAAACTTGTAAAAAGGTATTCTCAGCCATGCATGCATTGAAGAAAATGCACGATATTCTCCCTAGAAACATTAAATTATTATTGGTTCAATCTCTCATCTTCCCACATTTAATGTATTGTAATTCTGTTCTTAACGATATGCAAGTCACTCTGAATGATAAACTACAGCGTTGCCAAAATTATTGTCTACGTTTCGTCTACTCTCTCCAACGCCATGATCATATCACCCCAGCCCACATTGCTAGTTCAACATTAAAGCTTCCCGATCAGAGGCTTTTTCGAATAGTCAAGCTTGTTGGAGATATCTTGTAATATGGTAATCCGAACTATTTTAAAGATGATTTCAAATTTGTCTCCGAAGGTAGGAGGATAGATGTTTCACATACTAGAACCGGAGAAAGTACTTTAAGGATACCCAATCATCAAACTACTATTTTCACAAAATCCTTTTTAGTCAGTGCCTGTCGTGCATGGAATGCACTTCCTGTTTCTATCAGGTCCATCGAGAGCCGAGCGAGCTTCATCCTGACTTTAAAAAAACATCTTTTGGAACAAATGACTGAAACTGTCCGGCCCTAGAACGATCACATGACAACCATCCCCCACCCATCCCACAAATACAAACCTTTAAACCTGTTATAGAACGAATTGTATATATATATATTATATAAACTCATGTTATTTCAATTATTCACTGCATACTGCTGTATATTACTGAAAGTTGATTACCCTGATCTACTTTCAGCATACTTCATTTTATTAATCAATTATTAATTATTTGATCTTATCTACCTATATAATTATTTTACTTTATAAATTTTCTGTTTTTTTTTCTCTTAATATTCATATTGATTAAAACTTTCACAATGTTTCCATTAATAAATGAATCCTTAGTTTAAATAATGGAATTAACGTTTTGGTAGAGAGTTAGTGGGGAGGATATTTTTAATATTCTTTCCAAAGAATGGACTTTGATATGTCCAAACCTCCGCCAATTTATGTAGATGCATAACAATATAATTATTATCTATAGCTATCATATTACAAATTGCTTTTTCATATCATATACAGTTCAACAATTATTTTCTTAGTCTATATAATGTAAATTCATCTATAACTTTGCTGTATTGTAAGCTATTGTATATAAGTGTATAAGACAGTATATATTGTAATCTACATAAATAAAGTACTCAATCAATCAATCCCATTGATGAAATTTGAAAAATCACGTAAGAGACATCAAAAGTTGATACTTGAAAGGTTGATAATGGAAAACAGTGTAAAAAATGTATTTATTTATTTATTAAAATGGATCTAGTAGTAATTTTTAGATATTTTATAGTTGGGGTTATGCGTAACCCCATGTTTTATTCAAGCATTGCTTGTTTTGTGTTGTATTTCTAGGAATAAATTCAAAAAATAGATTAATTTCCAAAAAAATAATTGAAGTTACTGGTTTTACGCTTGAAATCTCAATATCATTATTTGATGATACTCTTAAAATTCAAGGGTGATATATTCCAGTGTTACGCTGTATCATCAATAATTTAAAATGTGTAGCAACAATTCCTATTTAAATAATATAGAAGTCACCAAATACTCGAACCTCTCTATAACGAACCTCCACTTAACGAAATCCTGTACACAACGAATTTACCTGGTTCCATGACATTTTAGAGTTTTGGCCGCTTATTTACATCTGACAAATTTCGGACTTCTTAACAACAAAAGTTTTCTATTCATTTCAACATACAAAATGTAGTGTGTATGGGAATCAGACGGTCATTTTCAAGGAATTCTTTAGTTTCAGCAGAAGGGTCAATAGACTAGAAATAATGGCACTTCAGGAAGGGAGAAGAAAGGGTGGTAGACAGACAATAGAGGGTGAAACACATGTCGGAAATTGAATGCAAGTTACTGGGAATTGAATTCCAAGAACTTGTCATTATTGTAATTATGTTTAAATCAATGTTAATTCAGTAATGTAATAATAGAGTAATTTTATCCAATTAGCCTCATGTATTATTTCTAATTTCATCTGTGTGTTGTGTAGGCTACCTATTGTGTAATCACATAGTCAGCTATCTTTGAATAACATTCACATATCAAATGTGGAATAATAATTTGCCCTAATTGTATCTTCTATTAAAAAACCTTATCTTGTGTTGTGTGATTACATATTATCATTGGAGAACATGTAGGTATCAAATGTGGAGTACTTATTTGCCTTATTATCATTATTATTTTACTTTCCAGTGTACAACATTAAATTATTGACGATTTCTACAAGAAAAATAAGCTTCTCACACTTTTTATAGCTTCGTGGTAATGACTTGTTTATTATTTTCATGTTTCCTATTGTCACATAGAAAGTAATTATTCTCGTATTTGTTGAGTTAACTAAGATACCATAGTTGAAATATGAAAACTAGTTTCTATTCCAATGAACAGGTAGTTGTCAGGGCAGCAAGACTTCTTAGGCCTATGTTTTGGGCTATGAATACAGCGACCACATAATACAATAATACAATTTGTACTATGTGGTTGCTGTATGAATAGGCCTTTGACCGATTCAATAGGAGATCTAATTATAAATCACAAGATATTTTATGATTACTCCAAATTGAACAAACGCATTTTCCCAGTTGCACAAGAGCCTGTTGAATTTTAATCATGATCAAATGCCAAAAGAAGCAATTAGGGAAGTCTTTTTTGAAAAGAATGCTTCTCTTCACATAGCATTCAATCATGGTTAAAGTTTGACATGCTTTTGTGCAACCGACCCAATCCTGGATGGCACACTACCTGCTGGCTGTTGTTTCTCCATCTCTTTCTATTCAATACCATTTCCTATCTTCTTCCTTGTCTCTCAGTTTCATGGCAACTACGTCTTCGAAACAATGACTTTTGTATAATTCATGAGAGAAGAGTTGAAATAAATTCAGAATTATCTAACGTTTTATTGGATAATTCTATCGAAAGAAAAGGTTTCAACCAAAAATGAATTATAAACCAGAAAAACATTTTCAGTGGTGCCGGGGGCGAAGCCCCCTGCCGAGTGCAAAGTGCGAGTTATAAATACTAGACACAGGATCATTCCTTAGAACTGAATCTTAGATCTCGAAGAAGGGTGGTGGCTTTAAACAGGTACAAAATTATATGACTGATTATATATAGTAATTGTTAGAGATCTTTAGGGTATAGTTTTCAAAAACACAGTGAAAATATCTTTAAGGATGAAGGTTTATATAAAGTTGCCGATTTTTGAAATTGAAATCAACTTCCTAGATTATAATTATAAGAAGGTAAATTTTGATATAACTTTTGATTAGACTAATCATCATACTATGTAACCTTTCTCTATTGTCTGAAGCTTATAAATTATGTAACTTTAAACTGTTGTGACGTTGGCCATTCATTTTAAAATGTTTTATGTCAATAAATGAATTTCTTATTATATTAAGTTCAGCATGTAAAATAAAGAATCCGCATCTTTTCATGCTCCAGTATACTGTCGTCAACAGAGGTGGTCAAGTCTTATCAAATTGGAAAGAAAAAATTCTCTTTAATTTGATGGTTTATTTAATCATTTTATGATTTCCATCAATTGTTATAGCAGCTTCAGTGTTGAGTGTCAAATTGTCAATACAGCATCAAGTGTCAACTTGTCGGTACTTCACCTTTAGCACATGGTTTAGGGATGAGGATTTTCAATATGTTCAGCTCCTAACTAGTCTTAATGTATCTGCAGAATCAAAAATTGTGTTCCAGATATTGTGTTCAAATTACATTGATAATGATCAATTACTGCTGTATTGAGAATGTTGAAATAATACATCAAATTGAAGAGAATTGAATCCTCTACAACTCAACGTTCAGTACTCATTTTCTCAATGCATTTTTGTTAAGTCATAAGCCCTGAAAGTGAAAAAAGTTGTAAGAAAAACTGTATTTTCAAGGATTTCTCACTTTTAAAAGCGAATATCTAAAAAATTAAAGGAGATATCACAAAACTCCACTGTACTTAACTTGTACAGAATATATCTAGCTTAAATTTTGATCAGTTAATCATGTCGCTGAAATGCATTATTCTCAAGATACATGCGTGTAAGCCAGGAATAAAAGAATCAAACTTTCAAACCACCCTCATCCCTTAAGCACAAGAGGTAGGGATGAGGACTTTTGATATATTCACCTTCCAAGTAGTCAAAACAAAGCTGCGAAGTCAAAAATTGTGTTCCAAACATTCCCTCCAAATTTCCCTGTCAATTGATCTATTGTTGTTGAACTGAAGTTTTTACACTCAACACTATAATGGCTGCAACAATCGTGGGGAGATGCGTAAAATAATGAAAAGATTCATGAGATTGAAGAGAATAAGGTGCTCTATAGGCTCATGATTGGCACAGATTTTTTCATTCAATCGTGGAAAAGTTATAGGGCCAAAAAGATGAAAAAATCTGAGCCGGAAGGGTTTCTTCAAAAATGTGACTCCTTCAAGAGCTCATATCTAGAAAACTATGAGATATATGGAAGAATGTTAAGGATGAAACTTGTAGGCTAATTCGTAAGCTTTAATTTTGTATTTGACAAAAATTTCCGAAAGACGAATTTGTTTAAGATATATGCAAAAAAAAACAGAATATGGAACTTTTAAATAACCCCCACCCACTTAACACAGGGGGTAGGAGTGAGACTTTTGTAATGTTTACCTACTTACTATCCATAAAAGTGTTGTGGGGTCGAAAATTGTATTCCAAACGTTTCCTTCTATAATCTTTCGTTGACTGGACTAGTATTGAATTACACAAATGTGTTATAGTTTGCATCGTCTGTTGTTTTATGATGTAACGAGTTTTTTTTTGTGGGGGGGAGTAGGCAGGGAATCGACCTTCACTAGATTAGTTTGTATTTTTGAATGCTGAAAACTCTGTTATATACAGATCATTTTCAAACAAATTTCCCCTTATAAATGCATAGGCTACATTCACTTTTCAGGTGTTGGATTGCATAAATGCATAGTGGAAAGTTCTATTCTTGTAGCAATTCATTTTCGGAAATTTATGCCATACTAAAAATTCTACTTTGAACGGATATGGGTATACCAGATACTCTTATGAGAGACTACATTGAGTCCATAAGCCATCTTGACTGAGACTCTGAGTCAGTAATGTTATATGACAACATTATATTTATTTGTTTGAAAATGTTTATTTTTTATTTTATAACAAAGTTATATAATTTTTTGTAACTTTTGTGATATAAAATTGTTTTATAACAGTTAAATAGTATAAACGAGGCTTAATAAAAACACTGATTCTTCAAAATTGATAGTATTTTTTTCTTTTTTGCCTCCTTTCAATCCTGATTCCTGAGGTATGGAAGTATTGCAGCATTTCAAACTATTATTGGGTGATTGAAAATGTTATATTCATTATTTAAGTTTCATCCAATACAAATACTTGGTTCAACAATCAAATAATCAAGTTGAACAACTCTTAACGGGAGAAAATAATGGTTTTCGGCATAATATTATGCCTGTTATTTCAATAACCATCAAAGTTACTAACCTCTTACTAGTTTTATTTGATTTATCAGCAAGTTTTACATAAGATCCAATCATTTATATACCGAAATAAGCTACCAAAAAATATACGAGCTTAGTGTGCCGCAATCTGTTATCCGTCCCAGTGTGAAAGAGTGAACAGGACCGAGTGCGAGGGAATGAGTAGCAGACGAAGCAGACGATGACGTAGTAATCAGTGGATCCTCAGTTAGCCAGTTCCGGACTTAGCCATTTCTGTCGACTGCTGTTGAAAAGAGGGAGAGTCAGTGAATTCTCAGTCAACGAATTCCGGTCGATGCATAAACAGCCACTTCCACAGTTAGTCAATGCCGATCAGTGCAGTTAAGTTTCATATGGCAGATTTAACATTGAGTCAGCGAGTTCCGAGTTAGCCAATTGTAGCGACCCATTTTGCTTCATGTTCTTGTGATGAAAACATCTCTGTAACATACACAAACCAATATACCTGCTGACCAGTACACTACTTGGAACATTGCCAGCAATAGATGGAGGGGAGTGTTGCCGCGTCGCGTTACAAAGCTCTCTCACTCAGACACAAAAGAAGGAGAATGCTGCTAGGTAGTGGGAGTGATTAGTGGAGAATAGAGCATCGGACCTCTCCGTCTTCGAGAAAGAGCCGTGTTAAAAGTAATTTATCTCGCACTTTAGGTAGGGTGAAGGCACCACTTTCAGACACTGGTCCAGTATCAGACTTTTTCAACTTAGAAGCCAGATAATAAGAGTTCTAGACGGGTATCAGCCCTTTTTCAAGTGTCACTTGGTGCAGGCAGATCTATCTACTGAGCTCTAGTAGAACTACGAGCTTACAGAAGCATATGACCGGCTTGGTTGTGGTTCTTGCTGGACGACTCCACTTCAGTTCTCAGCAGGCAAGGCTACTAGACATTGTAGCTAAGAGGTGAGCAACTTTCTCATGCCATATTTACCACATTTTTCCCATCCAGTTTACCAATTTTGGTTTTATCACTCATGTAAGCATACTACATTGGTAAATTTCGAAATTTTTCTTGGAATGACAATATTATGACCAATTCCGAGGGTGTCTGATACTAGGTTTCAATAGAGGCCAGTTTCAGAATCAGACAGGGAGTGTCTGATACTGGTCTTTTCAATCAATTGGCATTTTCTGGTTTTTCTCATGTTATTTTAATGTAAGAGACTTGAAATTACACATTCAACTTGGATAGCCATCCCAATCACAGCACACCTAGTATCAGACAGGGATGTCTAATACTGGTACTGAATGATGTCTGATACTCGTCTTTGGATTAATTCAATGATTTTCCACTGAATCAGAGATGGATTCATGAATTCTCTTGGCCCATTGCCCATTTTGAGGCCTCAAGGTTTGGGATTTATTCACTGTAATATGAAGTATCACTTGATTTATGAGCTAGTAGGTGTGTGAGTGGTAGAAGAATGAAAGAACGCCCCCAGAAAAAAATTGAGAAAAAAAAAGTAGAACTAAAAATTAACAACCAGATAAAAAAGCGAGTCAATGGAAGCAAGTGAAATATCAGAAACCAAAGTGAAGAAGCGAGCACAAAGAAAGACTGACAGAGCGAGCACATCAGATGAAGATTGGCAACCTTCACAATCAGATGACAACATTGATTTCGTTGATCCCCCTGAAGTGTCAGCAGTGCCAATGCCAACTCCAAATGTGTCAACAATGCCAACAGAGCCAGTACCATGTGCAAGTGGCTCTCAAAGACAAATGAGTGAACAGTTGGAGATGAGTTTCAAGTTACCTGGGTTAATGAGTGAACAGTTGGAAATGGGTATCGAGTATCCTGGGGTAGAAGATCCTATTCCCAGCCTCCCTGGATCTCTCTTACCAGGAGTGCAGCTCGAAGAAGCAGGAAAACCATCTGTCAATGTCTTGTCGATTCAAGATTCCGAAATGGAAATACCAGATAGTGGAATGACATGCTTTATTGACGAGGTTTCTACTGCACAAGAAGCTCCATTAATGTTTACTGATTGCTTCTCGATTGACAAAAACTCGACTCCACCAGCAGGAACAAAACAGGGGGAACCGAAGAAAGAAGCCACTTTCTTCATAGCTTGCAGGCACACTAAGAAGAAAACGTACAAAAGACGCTGTTCAAAATCCAGGAAATGATGAACGAAGACGAGGCAACTGTTTTCTCAATCAATCCTTGTAATAGAATGAGAACAATCTTTGCTAAAAACAGGAGTGTGCTTGATCTGATGGATCTTTCCAAAGCCGACATTGTCACTTACCTACCATATCCTTTGAAATTTGGAAAAAAAGGGAACACAAAATACTAGTCTCCTGAACAAGTTGGAGTGAACTTGTAATTAGCCTCAAGAATCCTTGAGAAGTTTACAATATTAGGCCTATTGATATCTACTAAATGTAAATGAGCATATCATGAAATAAGGATATGGTAGGTAAGTGACAATGTCGGTTTTGTTTTATTACATAATTTCACAATTCACTCAAACAACTTTTCTAGACAACTTTTAATTTCCATGTCATACTCACTCAGAAATCGACCTCTAATTTTTTATTTGTAATAGCTCCACATGTGAATGTATGTTATATTGATATTCACCTATTCTATTTTTGTAAGGTCATTCACTTATTTCAAATAGGTATAACAGAGACATATTTTTTCTCATGACTTTTCAAAAGAAAAGACTGCTATTAGAAGTAATTCACTTAATTCACTTGAGCAATAAACCTAAGGTTTGAAAACATGAGATGAGATTTCTCAAATCAAATCACCGATTCAACAGTGTCAATTCTTCAGTGAATGAATCTCAAATTGATTATGTTGAAAAGATAATGTTTTTAAGTAAACATTCAAATGCGTATTATTTGGAATGCAAAAATATTAGTAGGATTTTTATTCGATTGATGAAATTGGACAGAATATTATCAATATAACACAAATGAAAAGACTGTTTTAAGAAATAATTCATTCAATTTACTTGAGCAAAAAAATAAGTTTTTTGCGGTTATATTGAAGTGTCTGTTTTTGGACCTGAAGGGTGTCTGATACTGGCGCCATCCCAATTCTTCCATGTCTGACACTGGTGCAAAAACATGGTTTTGAAAAACCCTGTTAAATAAATGGAAACAATATTAATTTGTCAGTTTCCAAGTCTTGGTCAGTTGAAAATAGGTTGATGCACTTTTTAATACCTCCCTGATCAATGTAAAATGTAATCATGCCTCACAGTGAAAATAAACTTGAGAATCTCCGCTTATAGTGTCTGATACTGGTGCCTTCACCCTATATAGACAATAGATATATAAAGACAATATAGATCTAATACGCACCACCAAAATTTTCTAAACTTTGTCCACTACTGGCGATGTTACCTTAGCCATAGACAACAATTATATAGAAAAGCAAAAATTCAACTTGTTAGAATTGAAAAAGATTGAAATTGAAAAAATATACAATAATCTTTGAACCAACCTATTCGGAAATAGGCTCATGTGAGAGGAAATAAATTTATGTTCGGGCAAAATACATGAACACTAAATAGAGTCCATATTGAGTTAAAATTGTTGTATTTATCAATAATAATTCAATGAATAAAAATTTAAACAATACGCACTGAGCTGTCTAAAAACATAACCTTCAATAAGTATAACAGGTTGCCGCGAATTCGTACTGCCTTTTAGATCCAGTGAACTCTAAACTAAAGCCTTGTACACACGTCAGTACAGATTCGCGCGAACAACCGTATTCACGGTACGTCCTTGTGGACGCGTTCCACGTATGCCTCGGCATTCAAAAAGCTATCTGATTTGCAGACGACACGAAGACATGATAGATGTAAATTTTCCACATCATGACAACAATGGCGTCATTTCATCATTGAAGATAATAATTATTACAAAATGCAGCTGTATCATTTATTTCAATGACTTGTATAATAAAATCGAAAATAAAACTCAACAAACGATGTTGGTGGGTTGAACGATAAAGTGCACGTCCAGTGCCACCACACCTGTCGTCAAATTTTGGTTGGGATTGATTAAGTATGATATTTTGAACATAAAATCACAAGAAATAAACGGCGCTCACTCATCATAATTTTTTAAAAAAATAATTTAGTTCTACTAACCTCACTTTGTTCACAAGATTTTAAACACCTCTAATATATTATATTCACAGTTAAATTGGTTCCAACTGTACCTGAATGACACTTCAAAACATGCAGATCACTTATTATTAACGATAAACTTCAAAACCTTTCTTAAATATTATCAAACAGTACTTTATTAAGATATATTTTTCTGTTTTTCCAGAGACCAGAAATCAATTTTAATATTCACTGGACTTTGTTACAAATATCGATGATCGATAAATCAATTCGATATTGATTTGTGAACTATCAATAAGAGATGCACATATAGAGAAGCTATCATTAGAAAAATGCAATTAATTTATTCGTATTTCATTATGAATTTGAGTTCAATGATTTTATTTCAATAAAAACTTGAAAATATTCAAATTGTTTTATTTTTCCCACCAATCTCGTCAATAAAACTTGAAAACATCACAATGGATGTGAATTTTTCAATATAATTGAATGGGGAACCACCATAGCCTCGACAAACTATAGCATCGACACGACATAGCCTCGACAAACCATAGCACCGACACGACATAGCCTCGACAAACCATAGCATCGACAAGAAAAATAAAGTTAGGCCTGCCACCACAGCCTCGACAAACCATAGCACCGACACGACATAGCATCGACAAGTCACGTGACACATCTATGGAAGTATGGCCAACCTACCAATTAACATGCAAATTTATTATTATTTAATAATATTATTATAGTTATTGATATTATTATTATTTAATAATATTATTTGAATTTATTTATTTATATTCATCATGCAATGTAATTATATAACATGAAAATACGTTAAGAATGTACTGCACATACTTTTGTTCTTCTCTCAGAGTGAATCCCCTTATAGTGAGATCCACGTTATAATGGCAGTGAAGAAAGATATTATGAAAAAACGTTGCCAAGTCTCTCGATTTTGCCAATGAGTGTACACAGCTGTTACTGTGTATTCATCCCATTAAATTTGATCTAGTAATAATTATCATTTCTTGATAGAAAAATCAAATTAATCAAGAAATATATTTTTCATAATTTGATTCAATAATTTGCTTTCATAATTGATATTAGATTTTTATTTTTTTTACAAACCTGAAATAGCGGCTAATTTAAAAAGCTGTGATGCAACAATCTAAATTTGAAAACAACAGAAATTCCAATTTCTTTTAAAAATACTTGAAAAATATATATCCTATTCAAAATAAGTAATTTTAATGAAAATAATTCTGAAATAACCTTTTAATATTATTTTATACCGGTACGAGTAGATCTAACGTGTAGGCTAAATGAAGAGTGGATCAAGCTTAGCATGGCTAGTCATTTCAGGTATTTTAATTTGTGTTTCTCATACGATAATGTCTAAAAATTATTTAAGTTCAAGTGATTTTAATGAAATCTTATTTTACTCACGCAAGTGCCACTTCCACTTCCTTGGAAAGAAATCCACTTCTTGGCACAAATTACATTGAGGAGATGTCCTTACTCAATATTTAACTCGAATTTTTCTTCTAAATTGTATGAGGAGAAGCAGAGGATGTTGATTCGGTACCGTACGTATGGAAAGTGTAATGTTGAATTACGGTATGGTAAGGTATCTTTTATGTTAGTTGTAAAATAACACCTTTTTATGAAAACAACTTTTTTTCATATAAAATACAATACCTAACAACTAGTTTGTTAGGAATGTTGGATCCATTATCAAGTTTTTCTTGAACTTTTCTTAAGAGAAACTTGATAATGGATTCAACATATTTCGAAATTAGTTATTGTATTTTATATGATCAAGTTTAAAAAAAGGGTAGCCTACTTTAAAATTATTTTTAATCAACAAATCAAGTAGCCCTGATAAAATAGGCTACTTAATTAGAAAATGTATGTCATTTTTTGCCATTACACTTCTTTCACTCCCCATGTTGATGACTTTTTATAGCAGGAGAAAAATATTTGTATGATTGTGAAAAAAGACAGTAGGCCTATTAATTTATAACAACATAAATTTCACATTCCTTGCCCTACTGAGGCTACTAAAATTTGCATAAGCATTTCTAAAGGAGGGATGAATAAGGTATTTCCTGTCACCACTGTGCCATGTGTTACCATACGAATAAGAACTGGCATTTGTAATATTTAAAGGAAATGAGAAGAAAGAGGAATTGGTTTTGGTGGGTGTGATTGATGACAACTCTAGGAGAGGAAAGGTAAACACTTTATTTTACTTTACGTTCACTGTTAAACAATATATAATAATATTATGCTAATAATCACGCGGACAGATTTATTTACCAACTTTAATTATTATTGAAACTAGGAAAAACTCGCTATGGATGTTAATTAATATTGGATTGAGCTTAAAATTCCTATTATCTAAACTCCTACACCGTATGGACCCCGGTTTGCACCCAGCACATTTTTAAAGATTTTTTCTTGCTATTTGTCTTTTATGAACGCAGCGTTTCTAATAAAGAAAAAATGGAGGCTTTTCCCTGGATCGCTGACCTGGCTTTTCAACTGGCTCGCAAACTCTATTAGCAACTTGATAAGGTACATGGATTTAATCATAGACTGTTAGATCTGTGATTAAATAATGTCAACTTATTCAATAATAATAAGATTTCTGAAAGTGAATCCATATCACTAATATTGTTTTCACTTAAATCAATCGAATGTTACTGGTGGTATAAAAGTTCAGGAGATACATATGTAACAATAGTTTAATATCTTGTTGTCTCACTTGTCAAGTGCCTGATTAACATATTCATTTAAAAATTGTGATAATTATTGGTGATTGTGACTTATATAAGTACTATAAGGATGACACAACAATGACGCGTACACGTCGGACATGCATCATCCAACATCATGGGAATACATGCCGTGCAAAGGCGCTAAGAAGGCAATGTGCATCACACGTTCATAGAAAATAACACAGGTCGGTAAAATGTTTCATGTCACAATAATAGAAAATCCTTCAAATCCATGCTACGATATTTTTGGATCTTAACTATATTTCCTGAAAACTTACCAATCTTCAAGCGTTTGATTTCAAAATTAATAGTCAGGTATAGAGGTGGGTTCAACTGAAATACCAAATTTGCAAGGCGCCAAGTAGGCAATGTGCCTCACAATAAATTTTCAAGTTTATTCGGATTTTTGGACATTCTCAATTATTTTATTTTTATTTCAATCTTATTCTATTATGTTAATATATCAACTATTTCAAAATACGAAGTCATTTTCTTGGTATGGTGATGTATTGTATGATCTCGATTGAATAAAATTCTTACTGTATTGTCCTACATTTATAATCAAGACATATAAAAGGTAAACTAAAACTTGTATACTTACCCTTCCCCAATTATTAAAATCCATATCTTGCGAAGGACAAACTAAAAGGTTAAAATGGAAGTTTAATCAATGATTTTGTGGAAGTACCATTCAATAATAAATTTCATTCTTATCATCATACAACCCTGTCAATAATAGAATAAGATGAAATTAGGAGCAGGATAATTCAAATAATATTTAGAAATAATGGTATCATTTTTTCGTATTAATACGGAATTATGAGAATAATGTAGTTAGTTATTATAATCGAATGGCTTTATAGGTGGGGATCCCTGACGGAAGTTCCATCTTGCATAAATAGGTATTTAATTTACGTCGTCAATGAGCCTCACGACTATCAGTCGGGACCGACGATTCAATGATTGTCACCCATCTGATAACATAATCATCTATCTCTACAAGAATGATCTAAAAAATAATTCAGGAGCGAAAGATGTTCGAGCTGGAAGTCTAGTGTTACATTTGCAAATAATTGTCAATGGATTATTCAGCGTATGGCTTTCAAGACGTATCAATCAGTATCCATTCCATTTTCAGGATCATCATTGGAATAATCCCTTGTCATATATCCAGTCCGTTTAAGTAAGCTATTGACTCTGGAGTTGCCATCAAGAAATCTTCTTCTGTTCCTCCTCTGAAGGCTGTGATTGCACACTCTTTCACTATATGGTCAATTGTTTGTTTTTCCCCACATTCACAGGAGGGCGATGGTATTTTGCCCCATTTATACAACAAGTCACCACATCGACCGTGCTTGGTTCTAATTCTGTTTAGAGTCGACCAAGCTTTCCTTGGTAAGCCAAAACCTGGTGGCTTTTGGGAGAACCATGGGATTTGATCTCGCTGCTTCATAGTCCATTCCTGCTGCCATGCACTAAGCAAATTGAAGTTCTGTTCTGTAGCAGTATCGATTGCAGTTTTTGTTGGTGGCTTTCTTGATCGCAAGCGGGTTTTATTTGCATTTTCAATATCCTCATGTATTCTCAGGTCTGGGTTATTTGAAATTTTTTCAAATTCTCTGATGAGAGCATTTTTACGACGCAGGTTTGGTGGTGGTATGTGGCTTAGAACTGGAAGCCATTCAGTAGGTGTTGATTTGATGACTCCACTAATCATTCTCATTGTATTGTTGAGTTGGGCATCTATTCTGTGTGTGTGAGGACTGTTTAGCCACACAGGTGCACAATATTCAGCAGCAGAAAATACAAGACTCAGAGCTGTTGAGCGCAGGGTTGAAGCTGAAGCCCCCCAGCTAGTTCCACAAAGCTTTTGAACAACATTATTCCTGGTCCTCAACTTTTCCGCTGTTTTTGTTAAGTGGACTTTGAAGGAGAGAGTTCTATCGAGTGTTACGCCGAGGTATTTAGGAGTGCTGTTATGGAGGAGCAATGTGTTCTCAAATTGAATTTTGAGTTCTTTCTTGGCAAGTTTGTTGTTTAGGTGGAAGCATGAAACCTCTGTCTTGCTGGCGTTTGGCTTCAAGCGCCATTGTCGAAAATATCTTCCAAGTTTTTCCAGATCTTGAGTTAAGACTTCCTCTGCTTCTTCAAATGATTTAGACCCAGTTGCTAGTACCCAATCATCAGCATAGCCAAACTTTTTAGACTGAGTTTCTGGCAAGTCAGCAATGTAAAGACTGAAGAGCAAAGGTGCAAGGACTGAGCCTTGTGGCAGGCCATTTTTCAGTTTTCTTTGTGTACTCTTGTTGGCACCCATGATGACTTGGAATGTACGATCACTCAGCATGTTGTTTAGAAGACGAGCTGTCAGTTTACATGGGATTACCTGAAGAAACTTATATATCATACCCTCCCTCCAAACTGTGTCATAGGCTGCAGACAAGTCGATGAAAGCAGCGGAGGTTTTAAGCCTCTCCTGGAATCCTCCTTCAATGAATGTGGTAAGTGACAGAACTTGATCACAGGTGCTTCGCTTTGGTCTAAAACCAGCCTGTTCAATTGGTATTACATCAAAGATCTTCTGACAAATTCTGTTGTAGATTAGCCTTTCCAGTAATTTGAAGAGTACTGATAGTAATGCTATAGGCCTATAGCTTGCTGGCAAGTCTGCAGGTTTTCCAGGCTTCAAAATTGCTATTATTTTTGATTGCTTCAATTCCTTTGGTATGTTACCTGTCTGCATAATATCAGTGAAAAATCTTGCCAGCCATACTTTAGCATATTTTCCACAGTTGATAAGGAATTCTGGATTTATGTTATCAAATCCTGGTGCTTTACCAGGCTTTGTGTCCCTGAGTGCAAATCCAATTTCTTCAGGTGAAAAAGGCTGACCATATTCTGTTGCCATTGCTTCATTTTTCAGCTTTTTCAGTTCATGCTTAATCTTAATTGAATGTTCCTTATCTTTTGGTACTCTGGATGTGGCTGTTATATGAGATGCTACATCATTTGGACTGACACCTGTCTTTGGTCTCTGGGCAGGTGCTGCACTGCCCAATTTCCTCAGCAAAGTCCAGGCTTGGCGGCTTGAGGTCTGGAAGTTGAGACTTTCTACTGTTTCCATCCATTTTTGTTTTCTTGCAGAGTCAAGGCTTTGGAGAAGTTGGTCTGCCACCTCCTGATCACCAGTCTCATTAAGCAATGGTAGAGTTCCTCACTATCTTGAGACCAGCCTGGAACATATTCCCTGCGATACCCCCTGGGAATGCATTTCTTAGCAGTGCTAATCACTGCTCCAATAAACCTGCTACAGTTTTTGCTGGTAGGTGGGATCCATCCCAGGCATTTGTCCAACTCATTTGAGAAGAGTTCCCAATTAGCTTTTCTGAAGTTCCACCGAGGACGAGGTATGGAGGTTACTAATGGGATTTGGATGCCCAACCTTATTATAACTGGCCTGTGTTGACTGTGGGGGAAGTCACAAAGAACTCTGCGGCTGACTGGTAGAGGTTTGCCTCTCTCATCAGTTGATGCAAAACATAAATCTGGGTTGTCAATGGATATTACAGCAGTATAAGGGAAATAACGGATGCGGCAGTGAATTTTTAAGAATAGTTCATTATGAAGAATATTCGGTCTTAGTGAGATCATTGTTACCCTGAAAGATGCATGTCCGTTTACGTATTTATTGAGAGTGTGCTATGACATTTTCTCCGGTTCTCATTCAGACATTTACCATTAATTTCATAATTTTATTATGATGAGAGCTACACTTTGTACAACAAGAACAATTTCCTCTCATGGAGGGAAAACCATTTGGCATGGTTTCGAACACCGTTGAGAACATTCAATGCGACGAATAATAATAGTAATTTATATTTGATGGTGTACAATCTACCACTTATAGAGGTGCGTACAGTAATGCGCCATGAACACGCGCATTTCACTTTTAATCAGCTGATGCTATTCTTATATCTGTATTTGTACAGAAACAGTAAGATACATACATAATAAGCATAAACTGATAGGACGGCACGCATCGGACAATTAGATTTGATGCATTGTTTTCAATTGTAGTGTGCATGCCTATACGATGCAGATAGGTATGCGTACTCCAATTGAAAACAATGCATCAAAGTCTCTACTCACCTTTAGAAACAAAATCGACATCGAGCGTACAGCCTAACGGACACAGTTAAAATTATTATAAAAGCTCAAGACAGGGTATTTAGTAAATAGAGTTTTTAATAACAATTTTATGCAATCTATTACACATTATGAGAATTATAATGAAATTATATAAAACAATTTCAGAGTATAAAATGTGACAAACTCTTTACATAAACAGACAACATTACTTTTCAAGTGTTAATTTCGTTTGTTCAAATACACTTATTATTCATTATGTTTATTGATAAAACACTTCATAAGTGTATAAAAATATTGGATTGCTCTATGTAAAACAAATAATATGGTGAGGTATCAGTGGAGTTGGCAAGTTCATCAGTCTGAAAAAGAGAATGAAAAATTAATAGAGAATAAATAAATGAATTTATTTCTTCCTTGAATTAACATATTAAAATATTAAATTTACATATTATAAGTACAGATGAAATATTAATCACGTCTTCAGTTGTCCGATCAGTGATTAAGTGAAATATGTTTGAGAACGTAAAATATGCATGAAAATAACATAATAATTATAGAGGAAAGAATTGGCTTATACATGTACATAATGGAAAATACACGTTTGACACATTACCACTTATGAACTAATGGGAGAACTGATCAACTTGCAATCTTACATGCAGATTATGAATTTACCGAGGTTTGATAATAGGCTTATTTTCATTGTTTTCAATCAAGCACTTTAAATGTAATAATTAAAACAAATTTATCAACAAAAGTCCATCCAAACAGAGCTTTCTCCAAGAGAATCTTTAGCGTAATTGGTAGTACACGCGACTCATGAATCAAACATATGTTGCGGGTTCGAGACCAATCAAACTCACTTTTTTCCTTTGTTAAGAATTTTCAACTCTAATAAAGATTATCCAACGGTATCTAGAGAAAGCAGCGGTGAGACCAAGTGTCCTTCTGATGAACCTATGTGAAAGATACAAGTATTTTTCTCAAATATTCCGGACCAGTACCCTCCACAATTATTTTGTAGGTTTCACATAGTATTGAGTACTTTAGTCTTTGTCGTAATTTCAGCATATCAAGTTCTCTGATGAGGTGTTATGTAATTATAAATTATGTGGTTATATCATTGCATAACTTTAGTCAACAGAGCATCCTCTAATGTGAGGAGACTCCCTCTCTTGGCGGCTGATAAACTCCAAGGACGAAAACGGACTCAGCGCCCACTCTTACATCAAGTAGAAGCTAGAAGGAATTCGGGAGAATGAGAGTGCACCGGCTTCAGAGACATTACCACTCAGGGCCGGAAAAGAGCATCTTACATAGATAATCATTCCCCCGCCACCTTTACTAATGGTCGTTCCTAAGAGTAAATATTCAACAAGAATACCGTAAGCTTACGATTGTAAACTGGGTTTGAGTCAAGACTCGCTTAATACTACAATATCCAGAGGAGCTGAGGATATCATTGAGTTAAAATGCGCCGGCATAGATTGAATGTTTGTATGACATATTTTCAAGGAGTTGTTGATCATTGAAGAATGCATCAACGACATACAGTCAAACATTTAGAGAGATAAAAGTAGCCTGGATAAATTTAAAACAGATTGTTACATTCTTTCAAGAACTACTACATTACTTTGGAATGATAAGAAATAAGAATAGATTTGAAAGATAAGATTATAGCGTAGAAATCAACACGGACTCCTGCTTAACTAAAATGTGAAATCAACATAGATTTTTATTACTTTTTAGGTTTTATTAAATTTCAGTTATTATACAAGTGTATTGCTATTTTTTAATGTTATCCTAATCATCCTGTAAAGAAAAAGTTGCCAACAGCAACGGAGATCTGCAAGGTGAACCTGTGCTACAATCAAATAAAAGATTCAACTACAATGACACAAGCTTATATTCTATCATACCTAACTTCTCTTCAATTTTCCCGCTTTCTGTTTACCCTCACATTAAATGATTTTCTGGTTGGCCGAGCGAAGTGAGGACTAAGATTCAAGTCGACGGTTTGGCATTTCTCTTTATGTTTAAATGTTTATATATGTTTATATGTTGCGCATTTACAGCTAAACGTGGTAATAGATTTTCATGAAATTTGACACGTATGTTCCTTTTTAAATTGCGCGTCGACGTATATACAAGGTTTTTGGAAATGTTGCATTTCAAGGATAATATAAAAGGAAAAAGGAGCCTCCTTCATACGCCAATATTACCGTAAGATTATACCTATAGATTATTCATCATAAATCAGCTATCTAGTGGACTATAATACTACCCGTTCAAAAACATCGAACATCTTGAAAAAGTATCTTTCCATCAACGTTAGTAGACAGTGTTGTCTACTAGCTTTGTCTTTCCATAAGCTGAGGCCATGATTCTAGTTTAGAGTATAGAACACATTTTTCTTTTTTAATCTGATGATCAAGATTGCAACAAATATTATTGAAAAGAAATTGATTTCTAAAATCATGAAAAGTGAGAAATGAAGTTTGTAGGAAATCCACATTATGGTAGTTTATTTTTTAATTTCAACACACCGATTTTTCGCCAACACGACAACACAGAATGTTCACTGATGGGTTGATTGGATTGGCGTATCGACGGCAGCCAGACCTGATAACAGCGCTCACACTCACATTTCGGGACGACACATCACGATACGATAGGACAGGAAGCTCTATGTTTATTTAAGATTTTTCTAGACATTTTAAATTGATAAATAATTATTTATTAATTTTTAAGGAAACATAACAACAGGTCAATGTACCTTACTGAGCGCGAGGTCTACTTTTTACAGAACTACTAGTATACATTCAACCTTTATCAGAAAAATCCTTACAATCCTCAATCCTTATTATTATTTATTTTTTGCTGAGGGCGAAGCCTACATGAGCTGTTATCTTGTGCGTGGGTAATGAGGCGGATGTTAATAAGAGATGAGTGGAACTACAGTTTTAGGAGGCTTCCGAACCACCAGGAAGCGATTTTCCTACTCATGAATCATATTCAGAGGAGTTGGCTCAAGTGGTCACTCTTCCAAAGGGAGAAGCAGACGCATGATTCTCAACGTATCTAAGCGATGGCTTAATAGCGCAACCACTGAGTCAAACCGCTTCTTAAATTTTGCACGAAACCTAAATTAGTATTTAATATTTATTGTTAGAATTGTTGGATGTATTCCCTTATATCTTTGTATTGCCATTTGTCATCTTGTACCTGAGAATCTCACTATAAAAAGTCTACTGAAGTCATGAAAACCAAAACGATTATAGGCAAGGAAAATTGAGACGGAAAGTTAGTAGCAACTAGTGCTTATCATCAAGTTATTTTCCATCAATTTTCACCACCAAATGGAGCATCTATGAAAAAGGGAATCAAGTCATGCTTCCTGCTAAAATTCAATGCTCACAGTACTTATATGTCCAGATACCAAGTTATTTTCGGACGCGTTTCGTCATACTGGCCTCTATCTTCAGCGTGACTATTCATTCAATTTCACTTTATTTTAATAATTACTTGATCATTCTAGAACAAAAATTGCACTCACCCAGCATCAGTATTCTCACCATCACCGGGCGTCTGTTATTCATTTCGCATTCCCACCGCCTCCATCCATCTCGCGGGCCCCTGGGGACGACGACAGCTACAGGGGGCACTTGACTACTGTGACAGGGTCGTCGCTCGGCTGCCCACTGGCTCTAGGGCTGTGGTTGCCTGCCTGAAATATCACACAGCAAATAGATTTTCAAGTGAACGCTGAATGAGACCACATCTTTCTTATGTCATCTTAAAAATTAAAAAAAGCATTTTTAGACTTTCCAATAAAATGATTATGCAGGGCATGATGAATATGAATATATGCCATTTTATTAGTAATTTGCTAGTATGTAATTTATTGGTGGAAAGTACATTATTTCAAAGTATCCCGTTCCTTGCTCTATATACCATAACAGACTGCTAAAGCCAATTAATTGTGAGCATATCTTTTTTAATTATCTCAAAAAGAAACTTTCGGACATTTTGATTGGAGGATCATAAATTGCATAATGAATACATGTCATTCCATTGGCAATCCACTTCTTTCATGGAATTTATTAGTGTTAATGACTTTATTTCAAAATTTCCAGTTTTCTTGCACCACCCATAACAGGCTATAAATCCCGAATGTGAACAAATCTTTCCAACGCCATTTTTAAAAATAAAGAGATACATTTGGACATTTCAACTGTATGAACATAAATTGAATGATAAATAAATGCCATTCCATTAGTATTCTACTAGTTTTATGAATATTGTTTCTTAGAAATTTCAAAACTTCTCGTTTCCCTGCGTCTCCCAGTATTATATGAAGCTATTATCATTAACTTACTATTACACTACTAACCAACTAATACCATTTGAAATATTCTATTATGAAGTTTCTTCTTGAAAATTTAAATAATTTTGAATGTGAATTTGCAACTATTCATTGAAAGGATATCCATTGCTTCTCACAAGAGTAGGCCTAGATAATCATTTTGTTATTATTATCAGCAAGGTGGAGTGGCCATAGTCGAGTGGATGAGATGCTGGCTTTATAATTCAGATGCCCGGGTTTAAATCCTGGATCGGGAAATAATTTTTTTCGGGCAACTACCTTTTTCGGATGGACACGTTAAGTCGTCGATCCCTGCTGCCCAAAACCAGTCATGAGGTCATGTCATGTCAGAGTCCCTGAAATTGATCAGGTGCGAGCAGAACCAGACCTGAACCAGCCAGCTCGATATTATTACGCATATTATCAGCAAGGTTACTTCTACTGTAGATGAATATTATGATAACCATAGTTGAGGGTCACTGATGAATTATTACTCATCACTGCAAGTTGACGACAAAAACGACACAATAATTCTACCTCTTATTTTTATATACATTGATTAAGCAATAAATAATTTAATATTAGTATTGAATTAAGGAGAAAATTCCTATTCCTATCATATTATCCTTGGAATGCAAAATAATTTCAAAAACCTTACACGTATATCGACGCGCAATTCAAAAAGGAACATTCCTGTCAGTCAATTTAATGAAAAAGCTGTTGCCGCGTCGATAAAGCGAAATAAAGCGAAAAATATCGCGCGTTACTTGGCCGTGAATGTCTTGCGTTATCGTCAGGGCTTGCATAAAACATCATGCTCTCCTGCTAACGGCCACTTCCCGGTCACGTGACTTGAATAGTCAGTAAGTTCAGTGTGTTATTTTTATTGTAATTTTTTTATTACTACGAGGGTGAATCAAATGAAAACATTAAAAGTGTTGTAAAGTTTCGATAAGTTATAGGATTGATCCGGTAGTTGGCAGGGATGTTCGTTGAAGCTTACACAATGACTACTAGGTACGTTAGTGACCTTGCTACATACAATTAGCAGTGACTTCAGTTACAATATGGCCGCCCCATTATCAATATGCACCGCATTAGATCAGCGATCAGTCACTCGTTTCTTGAGCAGTGAAGGTGTCAAACCAATGGAAATTCATAGCAGGATGACAGTACATATGGTGATTCATGTTTGTCCAGAAACAAACATTGTCATCAACCAGATACACGAAAAGGAATGGTGCCATAGCTCATCGCCAAAATAAAAAAAAAACCTCCGAAATCAGCGATCAACAGGAAAACTCTTGCTGACTCTCTTCTGTGATGTGAACGAAGTAATTTTGGAGCATTACATTGACAGGGGAATGACAGTAAACATTAATTCTTATTCAAATCTCTTAGAAAATCATTTTCGACCAGCAATCAGGAGTAAATGGCGAGGACTTCTCCTTTCATGTGTTTTGTTACAGCATGACAACGCCCGACCACATACAGCCCGTCTCTCGGTTCAAACTATCCAGAATATCAATTTGAAAGCCTCATTCATCCACCTTATTCTCCAGACCTCGCCCCTAGTGACTTTCATGTGTTCGGAAATCTTAAAGATGCAATGGAAAGCATTTCCAAAGTGATGAAGAAGTGAAAACCGCGGTGCACGAGTGACTACAGGCACATAAAACTTCAAGGAGACTATCTCAGAAAATTATAATATAAGGTTCACTTAGTTATCAAAATAAATGATATATAACCGTTTTAAGGTTTTCATTTGATTCACCCTCGTATAAATTGATTGCAATACGTATTTTTAAGAAATTTACTGTAGTATTAGAGAGCTGTTGAAACGTCGATGAATAAAAAACCCAAGTTTGTTGAAAAACTATTTAAAGTAGGTTCAACTTACAGAATGGTTAGCCTCTTTGTTATTAGAAGTAATCCACTTGTATAAATCGCTCGGCTGAAACTCTGGTTCTGTCAAATTTCTCCTTGATTGGATAGTTGTATTTGATCCCTTGCTCCATGTTTGCTGCAGTATAAATCGAAATCTGTAAAAATAATAACAGAACTGACTAAGTAATGAAATTTATTTTTCTCAATTACAACTAAGTGTAATTACAACAAAAATAGGTGAATTGGAACTTTCTAATTGAATGAAAAATCATTAAAATAAACAATTACGTGTCTAAATATTAAGGTTACGGCGTACAGAAGGCAAGCGTTAGGTCCAAACTTTACAAATATAATTTTTTCCGCTGAGGCGCGTCTATTCCGCTCGATAGTGCTTTCCATAAAATACAATGCATCTTGTAAATTAACAGAAAATTCCTCGCTTCTGTACAGCTCTTTTACTTTGTGCCGAAAGGTATAATTCCTAATCGACGACTCTAGACGCGCGTCTATGCTAGAGCCGTCGCTAAGAAATTGTACCTTCGGCATATACTCTAATAATAAGATTATGAGTATATAATAATATTAGTAAAATTAAAATAATACAGGTATTGATGTCATTGTACTTGACATCATGTGGAACTAGGCTATTTATTTTCAAAAGTCTTTCATTTCATGTATTAGTACCGGTAGCATATTAAGCTGGGTTTACACCAAAGTTATTAACAAAATGTTAATAACTTAATCCTTATATATTCTATAAGATTGATTTTATATTGTTTGATCTTGACAAACACATATAATAAGATATGTTCAATCTAATAGGATCTATTAGGATTAAGTAATTGAAATTTTGTTATTAACTTTGGTGTAAACGCAGCTTTAGCCTATTCATTCCATAGTAGAATATTACATTAATCTACATCAATATAGAGAAATTGGACAACATTGCTGTTTCTAGCGTGAATAATATTAGTAATTTTTATTAGGGAATCTTCTTGCTACATTGATACTCTGTTGGGTTTTGATTACCAACTAAGACTTGATTGAAAACTATTTCCAACCTAAATTCATCATTTGATCATTAGTTAAACTGAAATTGGATGAAATTATTATGTATTATTTAATTAAAATTGTAATTAATTTAATGAAAATTCTAATAAGAATTACTGTTATCAATATAATTTAGAATCGTCGTTTCTTCAAAGTAAGGTTAGTTTTGAAACAGCTTTTTTTAATATTAAAATTGAATTAGATTGTATCAAAATAAGCTAGCACGGTTTATTTTTCACCCCTGTTTCATTTGAAAAATTGAGTCGATATCTTTAATAATAGCCTAACTGAGATAACAGTGATAGCTGACCAGCTAGACTTTAGCTCAAATTCTTTCAAACTTCCTGAATCGGATTAAGCAAAATCACATAATTATTTCAACTATAACCAGTAGCTACAAGACCAATAGCAAAAATTATAAGAATTTATCTACTTGATATAAACAAAATAATAACATAAGCTTACATACCTGAAACACAATCCAGACATCGTCTAGTAACTAGGCAAAGAAGTATAAAATAAACTTTATAGAACATTTCGTAGTTAAATGGTCTACCTTATTCAATTTACATAAACATATAAACTTTGTAGAAGAATAAAACTTCAAGTCAATTTATTTTGAAATTTAAAAACTTTCAAAATTGTGATAATTTATCGTCAATCAACATGTAACCTATAAAATTGAACAGTTTTGGATTTGGAGTTAGGAGTTTTTCAACGGTCAAGACACAAGCCCTACAACACAAAGAAATCAGAATTATTCGGACGTCAGATACGTGACAAGTGAAATGTATTATTAAATAACAAATATGGAAAATTTCATTTTAAAAGTTGTTGATAATTGATTGGTTGTTTTCTATTTATCATTCTACTAAAAACTTTATTTATTATTATTATCGCATGTTTATTTAGTAGGTTGGCCACATTTCCATAGATGTGTCACGTGACTTGTCGATGCTATGGTTTGTTGATGCTATGTCGTGTCGAGGCTGTGGTGGCAGGCCTAATTTTATTTTACTTGTTGATGCTATGGTTTGTCGAGGCTATGTCGTGTCGGTGCTACAGTTTGTCAAGGCTATGTCGTGTCGATGCTGTGGTTTGTCGGAGCTATGGTAGGTAACCGGTTAGATGTATCACAGAGAAGAGGACAGAGAACTCATCTATTGTTGCGCTTAATGGGTGACCAGCAGTGTTGAGTGGGTGTGGAGGGGGGTAAAATGGGTGACTAACAGTTAGTTCTTCAACTCGCTACGAGAGATCAGTACCATCGACAGGCCTTCCCCGCTAATTCAGAAATCCCTCTCCAACAGTTGTTGTAGTACTCTGTCACCTACTCCCCTTGCTCCGATATTGTCATTCCACATCCACATTCGACAAAATAAAAACAAGTCACGATTGGCAATTATCCAATATTACTAGTAGATGATCAGCTTGCTCTGCTCTGCTGTCTTTTCAATTTTATGAAGCGCATACACGCACACATGCACACACCATACAGTGAATCACACACTAGTACAGTAACTTCTCAGAGAGGAGAAAGGAAAATATATTGGTGGATTCACGGAGGAACGGCAGCCTTGATTGTGGGTTGATTTAGTTTGTGCTTTCCTCCCCTTCCCCCTCTCACAAAGAGGCAAGATAACCTCTCTCCCTCACCCCTCCTTCATCCTTCCCGTTTATCTTTCCAACCACCACTTCAAGAATAGTGCTCGAGAAGTCAGCATCGTTTTTCGTTTTCATTCCGTGGCGTTCGAGCTTGAACGCAATTAATTATCTCGTTTCGTTTCGTGATATATGTTTACAATATCATATAGGCCTACGCATAAAGACAGGATATCGTCAGCAGTAACTTCTACACACGAGATACAGTCCACTTCCTCGCCAGTTCCAAGGTTAGTGCAAATTAAAGACTTACTTTTGGGGTTGTCGACGTTTTCGTGAATTAAATCTTAACTGTACCCCAATCCATAGGTTTGGAGACAGGACGGGATTACCATATATTTTCTGTGTGATACTACAGTACTCCATAATTTCCCTCTCAGTATTATCTCATGCTGCTGATATCAACATAAAAGCTGTTGTTCCTTTTCCAATATAATTCATAATAAGTTTGGAATTATTTTATTTCTATGAATGCATAAATAAATAAAAATGAGTCAATTCTATTACACATTGGCAAATAATCTGATAATGAGATCCTTCCAGATTAATTTTTATCAATGATTAAATTGAGGCTCCATCAATTATTGTTATACTTTTTTTCAATTCAAAGTGAAACTTCAAATCAAATAATTTATTATTAAATCACCATACCATCTATTCATATGATTAGTCCATCAATAAAAATTAAAGTCAAATAAAATTATTCTTTATATCTTCTGGATTAATTGTAACTTACTGGAAACTGGGTATACAGAAAAAAATATTTCATGCTTTTTTCTATTTGAGTACTTGCTAGACAGCCATATTTATTTCTGAGTACAAAATTCATAAACTCAAATAATGAATAGATCCTGAAGAAAACAGAAACCTCCATAATTTATTTCCTTTCAATGATATATTTTATAGAAAAGAAATATAAAGTAATAAATTTGTTGACAGTGTGTGACATAATATATCCCAGAATGACAATTCAATTTAATTCAATGGAATTGATGAATGCAAATCATATAAAAATCTGCATAATAAATAATTTACACATTCTATGAAACTTATTTAGTAATAGGCTATATCAAATAATAAATAGTCTATTATTTTTGCAATTACTATAACCCACTATTAGCTATCACTATATGAAAAATTACTAATAACTACTGATACTATTCTAGCATATAATGATAATATACAGTTAAAAGAATTTATCTTTTTTCTATCTGTATGAACTTGTGACCCCCGTGGTTCAGAGAACTCGCTCAAGAACTGTTTTGCATTGTAATCTTTGAAACCCTCAACTTTTGATTATACAGAGTTTATGAAAATTACTAAAGCTGCTAAATATTTCTCTTACAATAATAATTTGACAGCAGTTTCCATTGGGAATGTTATTTGAAATGAAAAATTACTCTAAAAATATTACTCTGTCGCTTCAACATCTTTGACACTCAAAGATTTTTTTAAATGTTTGATACATGATTTTGATACATAGTTCCAAGAGAAAATAAATAGCCAAAACCGCAAATTGATAATTATATCAACCCATATCATTTTGTTGATACAAAAGTTGTAAAGTATAATGAACCAGCTAAAATCATATTATGTCAATGTGTGTGATAGCTCCCAAATCAACGTTAGTAGACAGTCTACTAACTTTGCTCCCAAATAACCTCAGATGATGTTACGAATGAATGAATGGAAAAACCGTAGTAATTGCATGCAAAGAATTCTTCAGCTGACCAAATGATAGATCATAACAATTTTTTTCTAATGCACTTTCAATGTTATTTTTATATCCTGAAAAAGGACAAAAGAGTGAGTCAATTTGTTGTCCAACAAACTTGACCTGTAAAAGGGCTCGGAGAATACGTGTTCATAATTTGAGAAGATTGATCAATTCTTTCTAAAGTTATTGTAGAACATACAAACAGACGGACAACGACTTTGTCCTTCAGTAAGTCAAAAGTTAAAACTCACGCTAGTTCAATAATTATTCTATACAAAACCACTATAAATGAACAAAATATATTTACTAAGCTTAATTTATCATGAATACCAATAGAATATATGAGCCCAAAGTTAAACAATAATATTCAACATTCCATAATAACATCTATATTCACAACCAGAATAGAAAATACTTCGAAATTCATCAGTCCTTTAATGTTACGAAAAGCAATACTATGAAAATGAAAATACAGTCGAACCTCTGTATAACGAAATCGATTATCCCGAAAAAAATCGCTGCTTAGAGGTATTCGTTATTGAGAGGTTCTGTCAAGAAAACTGCCACGATCCTATGGATCTTATAATATCGTATCACGGCAGTAAATAAATGAATATGGTACATAAAACATATCATCGCGAACGTAGGTAGGGTACCTATTAGGCCAATATTAATATAAAAAATTAAAAATTTATGCTGTTGAAAAAACATGTTTTTTAATATTTGTAGAATCTAATAAGTAAACTCACCAATTTATTTCCAGAAAGCTTGATTTGTACTATTAGTAGATCTTAATCAAAGTATATACTCTGTAGCAATATTTTTCAACTTTTTACACTACTATTAGATGGAATGCCAAATATGGTTATTTTGTCAATAACTACACTATAAATACTATAATTACTCAAATTTCCTTTTTTTTTTTTTTGTTTTATATTTGAAAAAGTGAGTAATATTGGTTGAATTTTGCATTTAAATAAAACATGATGTTCGATAAATGACTCACATCTATTCAAACAGTCGGACATGTCTGGTACACTATTTTTCAGTTTTAATCCTTGCCTGATAATTTTGAAAGCCTCTAGAACTTCTTGATCTGACAGATTCTTTTCCTTAGGTTCGTCACAGTCATCATCATCATCATCATCATAGTCGGTTCAAAGAATTGTGAATGTGTGACAAAAGCAAGAATGGGAAAGTCCAGTCGTCCACCTGCCTGGTCTACAATAATGACAAGCTCTTGGAATTCAATTTCCGACATGTGTTTCATCCTCTATTGACTGTCTACCACCCTATCTTCTTCCTACCTGAATTGCCATTATTTTTAGTCTATTGACCTTTCTGCTGAAACTAAAGAATTCCTTGAAAATGACCGGCTGCTTCCTATACACACTACACTTTGTATGTTGAAGTCAAGAGAAAACTTTGTTGTTGTGAGGCCTGAAATTCGTTAAAAAGAGGTAAATAAGCAGCAAAAACTCTAAAATGTCATGGGACCAGGTAAAAATTCGTTGTGTAGAGGATTTCGTTAGGTGGAGGTTTGTTATAGAGAGGTTCGACTGTATATTAGTTTGTTCAACATCCTACAGTTTATAATAGACAGGCCCTTATTGACAATTACTTGTGAATAGCTCCTCGAATAACAATGTTTTGAAATACTATTGTTCACGTAGGCTTCAGCAACACCTTTCTGCAAGAAGGGCGTTGGCAGTTGTGCGTGTGTCAAACTGGTTGGAATCTACAATCTACAAATTGACACCCTGGCTCACTAGAGCAACTGTTCAAAGGTAGTTTACAAAGAATAGCTGTCACGAAAGGCAATTCATTCATTTTAAACAAAGACAGCTCATTATTTGACATTGCAGTTGAGAGTGTATTGGAATATCAGCATACAATATGATAAACAATATAAAACTAAATTTTCTTATTAGGTGGATAAAATAATTCTTTTAGACTCAGTATGAGAAGCAGAAAGTGATATAATTGAGAGTAGCCTAATATAGATACTTCAGACGGGTTTTTTTGCTCAATCCCCGAGAAATAAGGAAAAATTTTTGCGCAAATCCCCCTCCCCCTCCCCCTCCCCCTCTGCGCCCCCTCTCCTCCCCCTCTCCCTCTCCATCTCCTTCTCCCTCTCCCTCTCCCTCTCCCTCTCCCTCTCCTTCTCCCTCTCCCTCTCCTTCTCCTTCTCCCTCTCCCTCTCCCCTCTCCCAGTGAGGACGAGGGGGAGGAAGAGAGAGAGAGACAGTGAGGGAAAAAATAATTTCCCTTTTTGGAGGAAAAATTCCCTACTGTCAAATTAAAGTGAATCCATCTTTCTACTGTCAAATTAAAGTGAATCCATATTTCTACTGTCAAATTAAAGTGACTCCATCTAATGCTATACTGACAGTGAGAGACAACCTTGGAAGATATGCTCAAATTATTCTCTCAGTCAGATCTTACTTCAGCATCATGAATCTCTAAGAACCCAATTCAACTTATACTGACAGATTAAAGTGAATCAATACCAGTCTAGTATAGATAAGAAACTCTTTTGTAGATGTGCTAGAACCCTATTACTCTTTAAGTTTCTCGTTCTAGAGTTAGTTGCAAGGATCTTTAAATGCAAGGATATTACTTTAAATGCAACCCTAAAATCTTTAAATGCAAAGTGAATCCATCTTTATACTGAGTGAATCTGATACATCTTTATACTGTAAAATTATAAAGTGATTGCAAATTGAATAATTCGGAGGGTACAAGAGAGTGTGATACACCCATCGTTTCTCTGTCTCTCGCATAAGCTTAAAGATTGTGCAAAAAATTCATCTATTTGAAATGCATTTCAAAAACAGATGGCCCCATGTGTTATCTTCTATTCTCGCTACTGCTTTTTCCTCTATTACGAAAGAGAAATCCAAAGTTCCTTTTTAATCCAGCCTTCCTATACTGCCAGTTGAAGTGAATCCATTCTGCTCCTCGACACGGCCTTGTGAAGGTCGGGAGGGCGTTGCCCGGCCTTGAGTGAGTGAGCGACCGAGCGATGTCAGCTTGTGCGTACATCAAGCTATATATAAAAACACATTTCTTATCACTTAATGCAACTTGGAGAGTGATTGAGTGCACTACACGTACTAGCTGCCGAGGAGGGCTATCACAATTGGCGAGCACTACATACTCCACAGAGGTCACCGCTAACATTATTGATTGTAAGTAAAAATTTTTGTTACATTCTCATATTTTTGTGAAATAACACTAAATTGATTTTTATAATATATATTTAGTGTTACAGTTTGGTTACATTGTTTTTCCACAGCATTTTCTCACCTCACTACTCATAAGCAGTTGTGCTCTCGTGAAGGAACCTTACCTGTATCGAGAAAATCATAGCTGAGGAGCTAGCTGAGAGGAGCCTATCCGATTATTTCATTTCGTCAAATCAACACATGTAAGTTCATTTTTACTTAAATTTTCCTCTTCTCCGAGGACAATATTGTTCTCCATGTTAGATCCTTCAACAAGGAAGGATCATTTTTCAAACATGAATCTTGACAGTGTTTTCTATCATCAATGAGACATTTTAATATTCAACCAACCTAATGAATTACAATAGCAAAATTCAGGAATTTCCTTTAATTCGCATCTTCGATGTCTATCAACTATATTCTTATTTATAATATAACATACGCTTATATGTTCTGACTTCTGTTCTTCACTTTTACCAGGTTTTATAAATGTTAAATATTCCTCAAACGTTAGTCCTTCTTTTCCGAAATTATTCAATTCTAATATTGTTTTGTCAATAAGTTCGAAATAACAACATCTATATTTTTTATCGATTTTATTCGAAAAATAGTTCTTATCAAATGAAATTGAATCCATCTCCAATCTGAAATTAAACAGAATATGCTATCAATCTTGTTCTAAGCCTGTCTCATCTGAAGAATCTCGTAAAAAATTCCAGATAAGTTTATTTAATTGTTCTTTTGTTAAATGAGCATTGTTTTCTATTATAAACTTCTTATTTCTATTGATAGACTGTGTAATTATTGCCAGACTACAGTCCAAAACTTCTTTTCATCCCAATTTCATAAAATAAATTGTCTAAATAAAGGTTATGCACATGCGACTTTTCAATTCTTCACTAATTTCCACGTTGAAACAGACACATGAAACAATTGATTTTGAATTTAGAAAGATTAAGATCCGAATTGACAAAAAAGCACTAAAAACTGTAAAATAAATATTAATTACTGTATTGTTCCTCATAAAACTAATGAATAAAGCCGATTAAGATCAATTAAAAAATGATAATCAATTAAGGTTCACCAGAGAGTTATGCAAAACTTTTGTTATAATTAGATTTATGAGAAGCAAACCAGCATAATTAATTTCTCACTATAATCCCTCTCATAAACCACGTACAGGGTATAATCTATAAAGTAAATAAATGAAGATCTTTGATATAATTCAATATATTATGTATATTTTGTAATTCAGTTTAATTAATGAGATACTATACTTACAAAGATTGGGCTATCAATGCGATCGTCACTCACCTATTATGATGGAATCTAGACCACAAATAACATTTTTTTACAAACAGCATTAAAAAATACATCACAATTTTGAATGTTTTTCAAGGCTCATTTTTGTTATTACATTGAATTCTATGCATACCTCTCTGTTTGTGATCATGAGGTTTACCAGCATGTAATTTTCCAGTTTACTCAAAGCTTGTAATTTTTCAATTGTCTGCCTACGATTTTATTTATTATTCGTTGATATAATTACAAATCATATGAATATGATCGGGTAGAACAACAGGCACAGTCCAAAACTATTCTGTTCCTTTAGATGAAATGACCGAACATTTTTTCTAAAGGAACAGTATGGTATTCAAAATGTCTATCTATAATGAATTGAACGCACAAATCTGAAGACTTTAACTCAGACTCCACTGATCCATCTCAGTACAGTAGCTTGATGTTGTATCAGCAAAGACAAGATCACTACTAACAGATTAGCTTGCTCTAGCTTATTATTATTATGAAAAGCACACTCTAGCGATACTTTATTGTACTTTATAATATATATTTGGTTACAGTTTGGTTTCATTGTTTTCACAGCATTTTCTCACCTCTCAACTCGAGGAGTCAAAGGCAGTATCTACACCTGAGAGGAATCAATCATACCATAGACCGCTATCTACACCTGTAGCATAGGCCGCTATCTACACCTGTAGCATAGGCTGCTATCTACACCTCTACACTCGAGGAGATTCACGCACCATCAACACATGTAAGTTCATTTTTACTTAAAGTTTTCTCCTCCGAGGAGGAAAATTGTGCTCCGAGCACAGTTTTTCTCCTCCGAGCACAGTGTTTGTCCTCGGAGGATAAAAAACCTTCTACATTATACTGCATGCTTGTGATTTTTTCGCCTCATCTGTATGATGAGCGTCTTTTGTCTTAGACTCATCAGCATAATATATACAAAACGGTGTATGCATTACTTTTTCAAATGGTTCAACGATAATATATTTACAAAACACACATTGTAGATAGTGATAGTTATGTAAGAAATAACCATTTCTTGCAAAATAGTCTGCTCTATCAGTTAATGGTTTGCAAATGTAACAATGTAGATGGTGTGGAGGTAGTTTTTCAAACCACTCTCCTTGTACAGATAAATCTTCTGGCATATTAGTAAATGATAAATATCTTTCTTCATATAAATTGTAGAATATTATTATCGTAATTCTCATCTTCAATTGTTATATTTCCTTTCCTTCTACAATTTGGGCTAAACTTTGCATGTTCGTTGGCTACAACATCATTTTGCTCCCAATCTCCTATACAAACTGAACAAAATACGCAGCGCACAATATCCGGTTCACTTGCAAATACAAAACCGTCTTTCGCCATATTTTCTGCCGACAAATTCTGACTAGTTTTTGTCCATTTTTTATCGAATGTTAATAATCTCAATCTTTCATGTAACATTATCTGTCCTTGTGATAACATCGTGAATGTCAATTCACAACTGATTGTGAATTACATTCCTTTACACATACTATTGCTTATGTCATCCTGATCATTTTGTTTTTTCAGTATCATGCCGAGGGAACGCAGACTTCGTGGGATCAATTCAAGCGCAGTTCGCCATCGCATCAGTTTTGAGGATGAGGATATTGACATTGAGAGTGTGCTTGAGAGGACGAAAACTCGAGTGTTCGAGATAATTAGGGAGCATGCGGCACGGTATGATGCAAATGTTAAGTGGTACATAGTGCTTAACGTTTTATTGTATAAATTAGTGGTGCTGGATGACAAGGTTGATGAGTCTGTTTCATCTCTAATGAATCTACATAGTTACTCCAACATAGCGCTGAACGTGCTTGAGAACTATGAAGATTTTAATGAGCATTTTTTCTTGGCTGTGAGAAAAATCATCATGTCTTTCGAAAATTTCGTAAGACATGGGTCTGGATGGGTGCTAAAGAAAATTGAATCACTGGATGTAAATGTAATCAAATATAATCCTATATACACATCCAGTTTCATTCAAACACCCCAGTTTTTGAAAAACAAAAAATGTATTATAAATGTCAAAAATCTTTCTAACGAAAAATGTTTTTTGTGGTCGGTCCTCGCGTATTTTCATCAGAAGCCAAGGAACTCGGACTTAACTGTAAAGTATTTGAGCAAGTTTGCTCACAGACTCAATATGCGAGGTGTAAATTTCCCGGTGACGACACGCGATATTAAGAAATTCGAAATACTCAATCCGGACATTGCAATTCACGTCATCGCGTATGACAACAAAAAGTTTTTCCCCTACCGTACAAGCATTTTCCGCACGCATAAACACCAAATTAATCTTTTAATGTTGAAAGGCGATGCAGGAAAAACACATTATTGTTTAGTAAATACCGCGAACGGGAAAAACGGGCTATCGCGTCTTCTCTCCCACCTTTCAAAACACAAGGGTCAAGTACACATTTGCAATTTCTGTTTTCACCGGTTCATATCAAACAAATCTATAAATGTAGACGGGAAAGCAAATTTGATGAAACATATGGAACTTTGTTCCAAGTTTGAATCTCAACGCGTTTCATATCCTAAACGCGGAGAGACAATTAAATTCAAGAAACTAGGCGCGACGTTGAAGAAAAAGTACACTATTTACGCGGATTTAGAAACATACGTTGTGAATATTGATAATGATGATGATGATGATGATTCCGATTCTGATGAAATTACTCGTAGTTACACCAAGAAAACGGCGCGGCATATTCCTTGCGGGTATTGTTTCGTTGTTATAGATGTAAACGGAGAAATCGCCTACGGACCTGCACTCCATAGATCGAGTAGTTTAGACGAAAAAATCATGGAGAAATTTCTCCAGGAAATTACAGATCTTGGCAAAATTTTGTATGAGGATATGAAACGTGAAATTCCGATGCCACATTTGTCCAAAAGTGAAGAGCGCGAATTTCAAAATTCAGTAAACTGCGGGCTTTGTGCTGAACCGTTCTCAGAAACCGATATTAAATGTCGTCACCACGCGCACGAAACCGGTAATTACCTATGTGCAGCACATGATTCTTGCAATTTAACAGCGCGTACTCCAGAGTACATTTCGTGTTATTTCCATAATTTCTCCGGTTTTGATTCGCATTTTATTCTGAAATCGCTCGGTAAATGTAAAAAAGAAATTTCCTGCATCGCAAATACGTCAGAAAGATTTTTGACACTTTCGGTAGGCAAAATTAAATTTCTAGATTCCTACAAGTTTATGTCTGAATCCTTGGAAGTATTGGTGAGTAATTTGGTAGAAAGTACAGACATGGAAAAGAAGTTCGAAAGATTATTTTCGGTGTTTCATGATCCACCTCGCGAACACAGACAGCTCTTGTTGAAAAAAGGAGTATACCCATACTCGTACATGAGCTGTCCCGAAAAATTCGCGGAAACATCGCTCCCTCCCATTGAATGTTTTCATAACGACTTAACTGATACACCTCTGCACCAATTGGAAACAATGCATCAAATCTAATCATCCGATGCGTGCCGTCCGTCCGATAACAATCTGTGTGCGCCTACCTTTAATGTCAGATAATTAATTTATAAATGACAGGCAGCCTATTTTAAATTTACTGTTAAACAATAATTTTATATTATAAATTTATACCTTATTGATCATCAAAAATTTACAAATCTTGACAAATTTGCCACATTTTCTCTGATTTTTAACTTATCTAAAATAATAATATAAATAAAAATATGAATTTGTTTACCCTTTTGAAACTTTGTAATATGGCATTAGTAGCCGAAACATGTTATGACGAAATAATTTAAAAATGGTACTCAGATTTATATTTTAATATTTATATTCAAAAGTAACCCTAACGAAAAAAAAGACAATATTATCTACAATTATCAACAATAATTAATGGGGTTAGTCTCATTTATTTAGGAGGTTAATTATCTGTTTTATTCTTTGTTTCAGCTGTGGAGCAAATTACTGCAATAGGCCTAACTTTCGAAAAAACAAAAATCAAAGAACTCATGGTAAGTTTGATATTGGCTTGTTTTCTTACATTGTGATAAGCTTGAAAGAGTAACTAAGATATTTTATTTTAATATATTATATTTTCTGGAAAATACTTTTTTATCCCACAGAACTTACAGTTTTATCCATATCCATAAAGCAGGCTACCATGTGAAAATAAACTTCTTTAAGGCGCCTTGTAGAGAAATAGTTTCTTATAATGATCAACAATCGTCAATGCTCATGTTTCATGAAATATTTTTTAATCAAGGAAACAACAAGTTTTGGATTATTTATGGTAAAAGATGTGGTATTTCTCAGTAATTGAAAGAATAAGACGTTGATGTTGTCAATACTATAAAAATTACTTTATTTCTGGAGTGATCCGTGGTCTAGTGGATAGAGTGCTTGCGTAGCAGCATAGTGATCCCGGGTTCAAACCCCACTGAGAGCCAAAAGTTTTTTAAACAGATCACTCCCGTGTTATCGGATGGGCACGTTAAACTGTCGGTCCCGGCTGAAGTATGACAGTCGTAAGGCCCATTGACGGCTTAAATTATATATTCAGGCGGTGGGACCTTCCCGCAAGGGACTCCCCACCAACAAAAGCCATACGAATTTACTTTTTTTTTACTTTATTTCTTCAAAATCAAATTATAATTACAGAAGTCTGTAATTTATATCAAGTCAATTTGAGTTCATGTGCTGGGGTTGTAAAAGGAAAGTAAAAAATGTAGGCACTTGGAAGTAGAATGGCACCTTTTGTTCATTCTCATCATTAAATTCATTAGATTAGTTCTGATCAGATCATCAAAATTCATCTGTTTATGATACATTATATTGATTGTTGAAAAAGTTCTTGAATCAATAATTATTTGATATTTAGCGTTCTATCCAATGATTTTAACCCCGTAGTTGTTATATTGACAGTTTAAATCATTACAGAATAATCAATTCAGTGAAAGTAGGCCTACTGTGAAAAATAACATTCTCTCATATTCGATTTTGTCATGGAAGTGTTTTAATTTTGTACAACAAAGATTTACCCTTTTCAATTTAACACCATTCTGTATCACCCAGTGACAATAATAGTGCACAGAATAAAGTGTGTGAATTCGTGGGGTCCCATCTGTCCGAATCCCAAAAGGTCGAAGAGTATATATTCCCATATAGTCGAATCCCATCTAGCCGATGAGATTCGATCAATTGCGACAAACTACAACATTTTTCTATCAAATGGGATTCGACTGCTTGAGAATCGGTCAGATGGGAAAATCAAATTTTCGACCTTTTGCGACAGCTGAGATTTTCGGCCAAATGAGATTACTATTAAAACTTTTCGATCATTTGGGATTCGACCATTTGGGAAAGGTCAAGTTTTAGTGGCATGTCAAATGACCGATTCCCATTTGGCCGAAATTATTATTTTGTTGCAAAAGATCGAAAATTGAAGATTCCCAAATGGTGGAATTGAAACTTGTACTTTCCCAAATGGTCGAATCCCAAATGATCGAAAACCTTTAATAGTAATCTCATTAGGCCGAAAATCTCAGCTGTCGCAAAAGGTCGAAAATTTGATTTTCCCATCTGACCGATTCTCAAAAAGTCGAATCCCATTTGATAAAAAAATGTAGCAGTTCGTCACAAATGGTCGAATCCTATTAGGTAGAAGAGTTTTGTTTTCCCATATGGTCGAATCTCATCTAGCCGATGAGATTCGATCATTTGCGACAAACTAAAATATTTTTCTACCAAATGGGATTCGACTGTTTGAGAATCAGTCAGATGGGAAAATCAAATTTTCGACCTTTTGCGACAGTTGATATTTTCGGCCAAATGAGATTACTATTGAAACTTTTCGATCATTTTGGATTCGACCATTTGGGAAAGTACAAGTTTCAATTCTACCATTTGGGATTCTCCAATTTTCGATCTTTTGCAACGAAAAATATGATTTTCCCAACTTACCGATTCCTAAATGGTCGATTCCTATTTGGTAGAAAGTTTTTATAGTTTGTCACGAATGATCAGATCGAAATCAAGATCTACTGATTGCGCTCACAATGTGTTGAACTGCGCCCAACTGAATATAGAAGCCCGTAGCACTGACTAGGGAACTCCGACGGCTAGATTTGTAGTTCAGCCGCAGCAGGCCTTTGCTCCCGGCATCCTTCAGTCTCCCTTCTCGGCTTTAGGGGTTGAATTTTCTGGCGCTCTCTAAGAGTTGTTGAGTAGTTATATTTGAATACTGAATAATTTATAAATTAAAAATTTTATTATAGATATTTTACAAGTAGGCTACTGTAGTCATTTTTAATGAGAATTTTGTTATGAAAATACTTAAATTCTGAATAAGACTATGAAAATTTTAAATTTAGATCAAATAAATTAATTTAAAATTCGATTGAAAGTTTTGAGACTAATATTGCGAAAAGATTCCATTATGTCAGCTAGGAGTAGTACGTCTGTTTTCAAATATAAGTCACTGTATTGACCAAGTATGCAACAATTGAAGTGTTTCCAAAACTTTTGTGCATGCCGATAATTGTCTGCACTTATTGTACTATCACAAAGAGAACTGTAAAATTCTTCTATAGGTGGTAAACTTTCCTCGTTCATTTTAGCCCAAGAATCACAATATTTGTATGGAAAAATTCCTTTACGTGAGACAAGAGGTAAACTTTGATGTTCGAAATGTTTCGATGTGTGTTTGAGAATACAAGCTATTTGCTCAATAGTTGGTGTAAGACCAGCTGGTTGTAGTAGGTTAGAGGTTAACGAATCCAAACTATCGGGTAGAAATTTGTATGAATCAAGAAATCTGAGATGGAGTCGATTGGACAATTGTATAGTAAATGATATATACTTTTCACTTGTCTGAGGAATTACGTGTAATTTTTCAAATTTATTACTACAAACGGAACCGAGTGCAGAGACAATTAGGTGGGTGTCATAAGATGCTGAATTGTGTAGAAATACTGTGATGTATGTTTGACGTTGTCTTTGTAAGTTACATGCATTGCAAAGAGCAGTCCTGTAGTATCCAGTGAGATGACAATGATCATAAACTTTATCGTTTTCAAAAGGCTTTTCGCATGCGTCGCGAAACTCTGCATCAGAATGCATTTGCTCTTGTTCTCTAGTTAATGGGTACATGCCAATATGATGTTCATATAACGACTCTATGACCTGGGTAGCTTATTCAGTTGAAGTGGTTAGAAAATGTATGGCAGCATTTTCTCCTCTATAGAGTATAGGTCGCGAAGGTATTTTCTGTGTTAGTGGCGAACTGTCCGGTATTTGTGTTTCATCTCTAACAAAATACAAACAGTAGGACATGACAACATGGTTGTGTTTGATGTTTGTTGTTGTTCTCTTTGACCTTCTCCGTGCAGTGCTATCGATTTCACCTGTTGCCTCGGCTTCTCCATCATCATCATCATAATCAGACTCTGAGTTTGCTGGTGGTAATGATGATGATGATGATGTTGATGATGATGGTTTAACGAGAAGACATTCGAAATCAGCATAACAGGTTAGGAGTAGTTTATACTTTCTCAATGGGTTTTTAAATTCTAAAAATGGTGGTGAACCATCCTCTTGTATTTTAGGCATAGAAACTCTTGTTACTTTCTGCTGAGAACAATATTCTTCATGTTCTTTCATTCGTTTTTCTCCGTCTAAACTATAGTTATAATAAGTGAAACATCGATGACAGATTACTATCCTTCCATGATGTTTAGTTAGTTGTTTCCTAATAAGTTTTTCAAAATCAACAATTAAACAATAGTGAGTTTTGGTTTCTACTTTACATGTAGCTACATCAGTTGTTCCCTCGTCCCCCTCTTCAATCCTGCCCTCCTCCTCCTCCTCACACTCCTCCTCATCATCATCGGTGTCCGCTTTTTCAACAAGCAGTAACAGATCAAAGTGGTCTTGTCTAGTTGTTTTGCTAATTCGTCGCGGATAAATTAGATTTTTATCGTCAATTCTGTATACATTAACAGAAACTGTCGGGTTATCCTTTTTGAATCTATCTAGTTGACAAATTGGGGTTGGAAAATCAATGTTATTGAAATTATATATTGGATTGTTCTTGTTTAACAAACTAAAATAACGATTATCAACACGATATTTACATTAACCTTTAATGTGTCGCGCTAGTAACGCATACATGAAACATTTAGAATCTGTTTGATTCTGCGGGTTTATGATACAATTTTTTTTAGACATACTCTTGGGTAGCTTAATATATGAAGAACCCTTTGGTTCTTTCAATGGTCTGTATCTATTAATTCTTAGCATCAATCCGTCAATATTTCATAAGGACCAACCACTGGATTTACCTTGATAATTTGTCTATTCTATGAGTAAATTAAAAAATGAATCGCGAATCTGTTTTTGTAGATTGTCTAGTGATGTAACAATAAAATTGATTGTTTTAAAAGCCACATCGGCTATCTCAACAATTTCTTCACTGTCTTTATTTATTTTCTGGTATGTAGATTCCACCACAATATTGAACTTTAAAGCACCGCTTGCATGAAACTCGTGAGCCAATAGATTGTAAATATAATTCTCTAAACCATTAAACATTGGATTATAGTCTATAAATGGTTTGTGACAGGATTTACTATGAGCAAAATTGTTATAATAATAAGTTTTCAAACACCCTCTAAATTCATTCTCTAATAAACTAAATGGATTATATCTATCTGTTTTGTCCTTTATTTTTTTCCCCGCTCCACTAACATTTGGCTGCAGCAATGTACTTTTTTCTTCTTCTTCTTTTGCAGTTTGCGCCAATCTCTTCCCTTTAATAGAAGCCATATTTGTAGTTACTACTACAATTACCTACGGTAGAAAAATAGAAAAAAACATAATACAGCAACAATATTTACACTCAGAGTAACAATGAAAAAAAGATTATTACCTGTTTAGTTTTTCTATTGTGATGATGATGATGTACACTCGCTTTGGTTTACTTCAATATTAAATGTTCTACCATATGGTTGAACAGACATCAAATAACCAGTCATGTCGATTTTATTCTTTTTTTCGTCAAATTTGAACATTTTCTCATTGAAGTAGCGTTCTGGTAGAATGTATGACTTGTTGTGGCCATCAACTTCAAGTTTCACTAGAATTCTATCACCATGTTGTGTTTTCAAATGTGCAGCACTAATCATAGGATAGTTTTGATCTGGTATCAGTCCTTGTAAGCTCGTAAACTAATAAGAAGAGGTTTCTGCTGTAATTGCTCTGACTAATTCTTCTGTCGACATCTGTGAAAGTCATGGTATTTATTCGGTACAAAATAGTTTATTACACAATGATAATGTTTGATCTTGAGCTTGTTCTTCCTTTAAACAATAGATTTTACCTATGTCTGCAAGTAAATTTTCATAGCTGTTACCTAAAGTTCTTCCATTTGTTGTTGTTGTGGGTGTGCTTCTTGGAGAAAGACCAGACCACCAATTATAATTCACAAACGACGGTGAATTTAGTGTGTATTTATGAGTGATATATGAGTCTAAGTGGTATAATCGGAAAGTTAATTTTATGCAATTGCAATACCAGATTTCACCATCCATGGCTAGAATATGTTTGAAAGAACATGGAGGAATGTGCAACAAACGGAATGAAAGATTCCAACCATTATTAG
Organism: Nilaparvata lugens; assembly: GCF_014356525.2. Lineage (NCBI taxonomy): Eukaryota > Metazoa > Arthropoda > Insecta > Hemiptera > Delphacidae > Nilaparvata > Nilaparvata lugens. Next base: position 5,892,264 of record NC_052519.1, read on the forward strand.
CAATCCTTCTAGCATTATTCAATGCTAAACTGTATGATGAATAGGTTATTTTCATATTTCTAACTAAATTACACAAACTTTCCATATCTTTTCGTAATTCGACACAGGTCCATCATTTATTTGGTGTCATTATAATTTTTTTACACTAGAAAACAAAAATGCTATGATAATATTTACTCTAGTATTTTTTCACGTTAGTGTGTTATCATTATTAATGTGTCCACTACCTATAGTAGTGAAAATACATTAGGTTTCTCATAATAAAATCAAAAGTATACTCTTCGGGGTTTCTGTCAAATGAACGATATCTCTCCGGGTTAATCTCTCTCAAAATGAATGGATCGATATATCTACTCTTATTTTGAAATTTAAACATATGCGATGTAATGTCGAAAAAATCCTGACAACAACATTTGTATGTTACTAGAGTATTTATGGGACATAGACACTGGTGCTCCAAACATGATGGCAAATGAAAATCTTTTGTTAAATCTATACGCTGTTGTTCATCAAACAAAATGTAATAGGCACCATCTTCTTCTTCTTCAAAGTCAAGATTTTGCAGATATAATGCTGTAACATCTTCACACGTCAAGTGTTCAGCAGCAATCATATTCATGAGGTCTTTAATATCGAGTCTTTTGCATATGGCATACAATTTAGAAAGAATGCCATTGCGTCTGCTGCTGCTAGAGGCACATTGTAATTCACAATTTTCACCATATTCTAAAATCTGAGATTGCATTGATTTGGGTATGCTGCTCAAATCTGCTGCATAGAAAATTGCATTTATGCTGGCCTCTTTGGATAAAGTTAATAGAGAAAGTGGTGATTTTAGCTCGTTTAAACCCATCTTTTTTTTATATGTTTGCCATGTATCTTCTCTTAGAGGAGAACGTCTGCAAAACAGAAAAACAAATATGTTTGTATGTGTGTGTGTCTCTCTCTCTCTCTCTCAATAGAGGTTTTTAGATTTTTTTTTACTTTGAAATAATTTTAATGAGAAAAGAAGAAGAAGATGTTACAAAAAATAATATGATATAGTTGTGAAACATACCTTTGAAGAAGAAGAAGAAGAAGTTTTTGTTAACAACGACAACAATTGTTATTTCTCTCAATCAAATAATGAATGCACAAACACAGGCTGCTGGCTGGCTGGCTGGCTGGCTGGCTGGCTGGCTGGTAAGTGTGATTGCTTTCAATGGTGTGTAGTTGCTTTTTTAGAGAGAGTCAAGTGTTCCGTTTGAGTTTTCAGGCAGCAATAAACATTCCGGTCAAATTGAAACTTTTTTATGAGATTTACAAACAGGTGAAAGTGCGGGGTGGAGGTAAGTCTCAACAGAAGTGGGATGGCAAGGGTCGAGGGATAATGATAGGGTAGGCTAGTAGACACTCTTGTAGTCATCTCAATTATTCAAAAATGTTTTTGCGTCTTGCATATTCTCTGCTGATGCAAGAACTCCACCCCTTTGCCACCAGCGCAGACACACGCAGAGGAGTGATGACACACCAGTCACTTATTTTGTGCTGTGGAAGGAAGGAATGCAAATAACACTATTAACAGTTGGCGGGGGTTGTGTGTGTGCTCCAGAGCTGCGTGTTTTGTGTAATTACGTGTTAAGATTCACATGAAGCAGCAGGCAGGCAGCAATAATAACATACACACACAAATTAGGGGGTATTGTTCTCTTTTACACGACAACAGAAAAAAATAATTATAGGTTGTTGTCGACGACAATCGTTGCCTGCTGCAGCCGCCGCAACCCCCCTGCCACCCCGCAACCCTCTCTGTCACCACCAACATGCACACCTCAGCTTAGACAATATTTTATAGAAGGGGGTTAACACTTTGTCACTTGTGCACACACAATCGTCTCTTCTTTCGAGTGAGTAGTAGGCTACTTTTTGTGTGTGTGTGAGAGTGATCAGTCGTCCCATCTTCCGTCTTACAGTAAACACACACACAGACAACCAACCAACCAACCAGTCTCTCACTCTCTCTCTCCGTCTCCTGACAAAGTAAGTCATCTTATTGATTTTTTTTTTGTTTTGCTGGTGAGTGTCTCATTGACCCAGTCTCTCTCTCTTTCGACACAATAAAGAGACTCTTATTGATTTTTGCTGGTTTTTTTATGTGTTGCACTTTTGTTTTGATGAAGGTGTGTATGTCATTTTTCCAGACATGAGCAACAACAACAATAATGAGGAGCAGCCAACTTACCTTCCCCCCTATTCTCATTCCCTACCCCCACCGTACGGCCCACCCCCACCGTACAGCTTCCGACCATCATCCCCGACTTCCTCATACATCCATCCCCCCAGCTCCCGGCCATCATCTCCGACACCCCCATACACCCGCCCACCATCCTCATCACTCTATGATGTTGATTCACTGCCTTCATCCCCCATTAACAGACCACAATCCTCTTCCACCACCACCACCACCACTTCCTCAACCCTAGCACCATACAACAGCTTTGAGGAGAGGAGGATTATGACCTTTTTAAGAAGAAACGTCCAAATCGGGAGTCAGCTCTTCACACAAAACATACGAGTCGATGATGATGATGATGATGATGATGTCGATGATGATGAGCCAGATCATCGACATCATGTCACTAGTGTATGTTCTGTGTGTAGAATAGTTGACAACTTCTTGTGTCTTCTCCTCCCCTGCATGAACTTAGCATGCAAATTATGCTTGCTAAGTGCAAGAAAATGTAGGTATTGCCGCAGATGGGTCGATGGCTGGCTTAGCATCAGGCAATCACCTTAATAGCGCCAATTCCTATCCCCACCCCGAACCTAGCCTAATCCCCATCCTTACCTTTTCCCCCCATTGTGGCCGGCAGCGGCCTGCCTGGATGAAGGAATTTTCCATCACCATCATAATCTCATCATCATCATCCCATGTAATTGAACCAATAATATGTTCTCACTCTATATAAAATACACACACACACACACACACACACACCCACACACACACACACACACACACACACACACACACCACACACACACACACACACACACACACCACACACACACACACACACACACACACACACACACACACACACACACACACACACACACACACACACACACACACAACACACACACACACACACACACACACACACACACACCACACACACACACACACACACACACACACACACACACACACACCACAACACACACACACACACACACACACACACACCACACACACACACACACACACACACACACACACCACACCACACACACACACACACACACACACACACCACACACACACACACACACACACACACACACACACACACACACACCACACCACACACACACACACACACACAACACACACACACCACACACACACACACACACACACACACACACACACACACACACACACACACACCACACACACACACACCACACACAACACACACACACACACACACACACACTCTTTACCTCCATCTACTCACCTACTACTTTCATTCATTCACTTTCATTTTGGTTGTGTGTTGTTCTTCTTCACAATTCACATGCATTGTTTTTTCAGGAAAAATGAATGAAGAAAATGAAAAAAAAGAGAAGGAAGAAAATGAAAAGATCAATGTTAATGCAATTACATGGAAGAATCAATACAAAAATGAAGATACTGGAAAATATATTGTTACAGTACAAAAGGTGGTTCCACTCAACCATGCAACTTGCACCCCCCCTTCTTTCCCAGCAACACACACCTAACTAGCACTTCTTTTTCCTCCTCCTCCTCCTCCTCCTCCTCCTCCTCCTCCTCCCACCCTAATAATAATCCTAACAGATATTACTCTAGTCGTGTGGTTCCACGCAGCAGCACCTCCTTTTCCTCCTCCTCCTCTTCCTCCTTCTCCTCCTCCTCCCACCATAGTCGTGTGGTTCCACGCAGCAGCAGCACACATGTAACTGACACCTCATTCCACACATATAGACAACAGGTCCACCAATATGATGATGATGATGATGATTATAGTCACACCATGCTAGAACAAGTCTATATAGCCCCAGAGCGCCAATCAGATGTGCCGTATCCTCTAACGAGAGATGGCTGGCCTGATTGGGATATTATACTTGGTCGTGATCCCAACTCTAACAACCACATCCATGGGTGGCCTGGATAAAAGAATTTTCTTTCATCATCATCAACATCATCATAATATAATTGAACTAATATTATGATCTCACACACACACACACACACACACACACACACACACACACACACACCACACCACACACACACACACACACACACACACACACACACACACACACACACACACACACACACACACACACACACACACACACACCACACACACACACACACACACACCACACACACACACACACACACACACACACACACACACTTTACCTCCTTCTACTTTTCATACACTCATAGCTGGTTCAACAAAATAAAAAGACAATTAGATTTTGGCTTTATAGCCTTTTTTTTTGTTTTATTAGCAACACAAAGTTACACAATTTTTTTTTTTTTTTTTAAATCACATTGTTTGTCTTTCTCTAATCACATTATATTTTAATTTAAATAATCTCAAAGTTTTTTTTTTTTAATCTTACTACTTTATCAGATCGAATGAACCGTTCCAGTTATTCTTTAATTACATCGTAGATCATGAGACAATAGGCATGTGTAGATTCTGGTATATTTTCACTTGCTTCAAAATCAACTCTTATGTCCACACTCCCGGCTTTCAGCATTTCTGTCTGTTGTGAACAATCGAAAACAAATAACGGCCACTTTTGTAGAGCAGACTTTGGTAGGAGTGGAATTCCGGCATGTGTATCTCCGTGATTATAGCTTCCATTGAATTGTGTGTACATGTTATAGATACGAGAATCATCCCTGTCAATAGTTTCGTAGGGAAAGTAACGTGTATTCAGATAAACACGTACATCTTTCACTTTACACTTGTCAAAATGTGATGCATTCTTTGTTGCCACACCACGTCTTGCAGTTTGCAATGCAACAACAATATACCTTGGTTTTTCCATATGTGATGCAGTTTTCACGTTCCAAGAATGCTTTGTGCTTGTTGGTACAGACGGATACTCATAAAGTTCCCAATGCCTGAATGACATTTGTATAGGTGTATCATCTCTAACCATTTTCAATAGAGAAAGTTTTGCTTCATCAGAAACCTCAATGTACGGTATCCTCCACTCTAGGCATTTAATGTCAATTTTACCTTCGGTATTAAGACAATCAATATCGTTGGCAGCTCGTCTCAACACTAATTCTTGTTTGACATTCAGCATAATACGTCTATAGTCTTCCGCAAAACCCAACAGATAGCGTAGTGGTACATCGAGAATATTTGTGTCTGTTCCATTCACCGAAAATGGTTTAAATCCGTTAGTAGAATCGTAAAAATAGCCGGAATTCTCCATTTTCTCCTGTTCATCTTTTTCAAAAGTGACAGCATTTTTCAAAAGTGTAGTTATGCCTGGACTTCGAGTACTATCAATCTCAGTCCCATTAATTTCATAGCGAATTTCAGAAAATAGAAAAGCGAAAAATCGGGGTACACATGCTGCTGTATTTATTGCCTTTCCATCTGCTGTGGTAACTGTAAATTCCAAGTGAAGATAACTCTCTGATGGGAGAGTATAAATATCCTGCTGCTGCAAACATAATTTGATCTTGTCATTGGCTGCAAAACTTCTATTGTAGGGTGCATGAGTGTGAAAATCATAAGAGGTAATGCTGTCATCTGAAAACGGTCCGCTTCTCCTTACATCCAAAATTGACATTTTTTTATTTTTTGTTCTTCTTCACTTTGTTCTTTTTGTACTAATTATGCCTAGTCCTCTGTTTAGTAGATAATTAATACTTTTAGATGTTAGCTCTGCAGTGTCTGGCAGACAAATGACATTTTTGTTAGTCAATCCTGTATTATCAATATTTGTCAAATCCAATAGTCGTGTAGAATCTTCTTTTTCTCTTCCTCGCCTATTACCAAGTCGTTTATCAAACAATAGTACCATTTTGTTATTGCTGTTTTCTCAGATGAAGAGTAATATTGATTTGTTCGTTACGAAAATTAACTAGTCGTCCACATTCGTCTACAATTTGCAATGTGATAGAACTTATGCGTTTGCTGTCCACAGGCAAATAGACTACAGTGTTTGCTATGATAGCTATTTTATAGCCAGGATCGATCATAGGGTAAAACTCGTAGAGAACATGGTCCTGTACACCGTTTGTGAATGAACCGTGAACAATATCACACAGTACACGTACAACATTAGGTCTATCCAATTTTAATGCTACGTCACTCTTTGCTTCTAAATTAGGTTTTATAATTCTATTACTTTTAACTCCCAACAGTTTACCTATTGAGTCGTCCGACGAAAATCTTAATTGACAATCACATTTGAAAGAACATTTCATCGTCGAAGGATCTAGCGCAAGCTCCAATTTAACACCATGCTCTTTCAATCTAGACTCTAATAAATCTTTTATTGTTTGAAATTCGAAACTGCCTTCTGGAAGAAATATACTTTGCCATTGTTCTCCTGTGCTGCTCTCATCTTGTTGTTTATCTCCTTTATTCTTAATCACTTTTTCCTTCTTCCCCCCCTCCTCATTCTCCTTCTCCTTCTCCTCACCACCTATGAATGGTGATGTTTTTGAAGGTAGATTCCATAGCGAATAACTATCCACCATGCCAATACCGAGAATTTCATCATGTGTAAGTTCTAATCGATCAGTAGTAGTAGTAGTACTATTACTCCGTTTCTGTTGTGGCTTTTTTGTCAAAAATTCCAACCTATTGTTAAAACCATTTTCAACATTTGGAATTGAGTTATTGCATGTAAAACTGAGTAATCCTAGCTCCCAACCTCCATTGTTGCCTTCCTCATCATCTCTAGTATCTATTGGTGGATAAAACTCGCTTATCAATATTGGCTTGTTACCACCAAAACAAAGCATCTTGCTATGTCAAAGTTGACTCACTCAATGACAAACACCTGTTAATGCATTGTGTTTTTATATTCTAGATTGCGGAAAAAATCAATAGTGAGTGAGGATAGTCTCTCTCTCTCTCTTATTCTAAAGAATATGTAAGTTGTAAACTGAGAAAAAAATGAGTTAAACACTCACACACACTTTATTTTTATTCATTTTTCAAACTTACATAAAATTGTGATTACAAAAAATGAGTGCCATATATTTCATCTACAAGAAATTTTAAACATAAGTGTCCACAAATGTGAGAGTAAACATTCTCTTGTTTACGTTCAAAATTGTATTCTATTGTTGTGGCCGGTGTTTGACCACGACGCATGTAGGCTATAAATTCATGTGGTGGTCTAAGATTGCCAAAAGCGTCAAAGTAGTGAACAACATTGTCCTTCTTCACATAGCACACCCAATGTGTTACTTGTCCACCTAGTATATCGAGATTTATACACCCGCACTCTTGACTTAGTGGACCATAAGGAGGTAATGTATTACGCATAAAGACACCACGAAAATTTTTCAATCGTAAAATACAAGCATACTTGTAGAGATCAGCTTCGCTAAGTGCTCTATCTGGTAAGGCTATTATCGTAGTCTTTAATGTTGATGATGACAAGTTTTTTTTTCTTCCACCTCCTTTCCTTCTGCTGCTCCCCCCTCTTCCTCTCACCATGTATGGCTGTAACTGCGGTTGACGTCTCAAATAGATTCCTCGACCTGACACTACCCTCCCCCTCATCCTCTTTCTCCTTATCGAACTGTGTAGACTTGTTGGCCTTTCTTCTTCTTCTTCTCCTTCTCATCCCACCTCCAAAAGTTGATTTTGCTTTCATTATATTGGTTACAGCTAATGCCGCTGCTTTTTCCAATAGACCCGCGTCTGAAGATGTTACTCTGCTCCAAGCACGCTCTGCCAACTCTCTATCAGCTACTGCTCTGCTTGCTGTATCACTGTTTGTTGCGTACGCAATATCGTGTTTCTTGCAAGCTTCGTCCAATTTATTTACACCTGGGTCGTTTCTTGCTAATCTTTTAGCTAATTTTGTCCCTGGTCCGCAGTACGAGTAGCCTACAAATTAAAAAAAAAAAAAACATATCGCCATAATTATTATTATTATATCTAGATTGACTCCAGCTTATCTTACTTTTTGAAAATAGTTTTTTTTTACCTGGTATGTGGAGTTCCACAGGTAATAAGTCAATGGATTTATTTATAACACTTCCAACTGCACCAGAAATATCACTCAAAATTCCACATCCTTTTTTTGAGTGACTTTTCCCCCCACTTGAAGTAATAGTACTCAATATCTTCCCCTTTCCAAAGACAGCCATCAAATGGTTTGTTTCAATCAATAAGTGCTGTATTTATTGCATTCTGCTAATGAGTCTTTCTTTTATAAGCTCTTGATGTGAAGTATTGTGTGACAATTCCTTTGAAATTGCATCGGCAATAATTGCAAACGCAGACACTGTAATTTCTCTCACTCTTCCCATTAGTGTTTCACTATTCAACAGTGATTTAATCATCTCTTCTTCCGTTAATTGCGATGACGACGACGATGAAGATGTAAATTCTTTAATTGCTTGCTCAATCAACTGTTTACACATATTTACATTAATAGCGTCTCTATTGTTACGTGGATTACCAACATTAGTAACTCGTCTGCCACGGATATTAATGTTTCCAACAGGATCCATTTTTGTTAACAGTTGGTTACTTGTTCTTCTTCTTCTGATGATGTTGTTGCTACGACAATGACGATAATACTGAGGAGCACTAGACCTCATTTCATCATGAAAGTCACCAACTAACTGAACACATTTCTACCAAATCGCGTCCTTTTCTTTGTAATCCTTTTAACCACTACCCCTTTCCATCACATTTTTTTTCTCCTCCTCCTCCACCCTCTCATCCTCCACCTCCACCTCCTCCTCCTCCTCCTCCTCCTCCTCCTCACTTAAATTGGTGCCGGTGCAATGCCTTCTATATATCCATTTTCAATTAGTTCTTCTAAAATCGAATTGATTTCGTTTTGATGACCAGTATTGCCAACTGCATGTGATTCATCAAGCAGGTGGAGCCTATCAACCAACTCATTAGGGTTATTCCAGTAAATGTAGTCGATGAATGTATTATCATCATTGACACTGTTTGGAACAATATTGTACAGAGTTTTCAATCCTCGACCTTGTACTTTCTTTTGCAACAATGGTGTACGAGCTGCTGGTGATAATGGGTTTTTCAGCAGGTTAGTGCCATCATCATCAGCTGTTGTTGTTGTTGTTGTTGATGGTTTCTTTGGAGTAGCTTCATCGGCGAGTTGTAGTATTTTTTTATTATAGACTTATACTTTGTTTGATTGTAATTAGCAATTTTCCCATCGGTATGATAACCTTTTCTATAAACATTAGTCCAAATAAGAATTCGTCTGTAAATGTGTTTATCTTTTTCAGTTACTAGAAATATGTAGGGATTTTCCATGAAAATCAACTCGCATAGGCCTTGTGTAACTGTAAACTTGCGTACTCCAAATTCTCTAGTTTTTTCATCTCTTTTAGGATTACTTAGAATTATTTCTCCACCATCATTGTCGAATGTCATTACTTTGCTACCCAAAAAATATTTTCCACTAAATGGTTTGCTTCTTGGTCCAAAATGTTGATCAATCTCCTTTTCTTTTTTCAACCATCTCAAAATATAACTGCCCAATATAGTATTTTCGGATAGTGTCATTTGTGATACAGGTAATGTAGTTTCCTCCCCATCTTCCTCTTCATCATCATCCTCCTCCTCTTCTTCATCCTCATCCTCCTCCTCCTCATCTCCATCCGCCTCCTCCTCCTCATTGTCCTCCTCATCCTCCCTAGTTTTATTAACAACATCATCATTGTCTTGCAACAAAAGGCTCTTTATTGAAGAAACTGCATCTGACACGCTCCTATTCTCTTCCTTTTTCACTTATTTATTATTGTCTCCACTCTCCTTCGCACTGTCACTTTTCTTCAAAATCGAAGGTAGAAGAGAAGTAGTAGATGAAAAGCTGTGTTTACGTTTTCCAAAGTTTGATTGAGATAACGGTGTAGAAGAGTGTTGCTGATGAAAGTAATTTGTTTCAGGATATAGTGATTGCTGATGATGTTGAAGTATTGATGCTGATGAAGTGTTTGTTCCGTCATCGCTACGGTTGAGAATAAGATTTGTGATATCCTTGAGTGGTTCCAAGAGCGGTTGCATTCGTTTAGTGTTTTGTTCGTCGCTCGAAGATAAATCTTGTGTAAGTGCTCTATGTTTTTGTTTGATATAACGTTTCAGCTTACTTATCTCAGTAGTAGTAGTCAATTTGTAGTTATTCTTTAGTTTTCTGTTCTTTCTCTCTTTCTTCTTCTTCTTCTTTTCCATATTTTTCCTAGTCTTCTTACTTTTGTTGCTGTTACCAGCACCAAGGACAACTCCACCCCCCTCCATCGCAATAACCAGCACTAGACTGAAGTTATTTCGGTTGTGCACTGACTAAAAATGCATCGAATCCTTGTCTGTAGCGTCCATTATCCTTGTCAGATGTACAGTCAATAACTAGAAACGCATGCGCGGATGACGACCATACATTATCACACATGGTTTGGAATTTGTCCAGTGACATATCACCACTGCACACATGATCTCTGAACAAGTGTTTTGTATTCAACTGGTCCTGTTGGAACACGATTAGAAAATTAGCATTGTCTCGTATCAATTGTTTTGGTATACGGCTGTAGGTTTGTGCCAAATAAAAACAATCCACATTGCTGTGTCTTCCTGTTGTGAAGTAACGTCATATAGCATCTTGTTGATCACAAATTACATCATCAAATATAATTATAGAGTTGGGTGGCAGTTCGTGGGGTGGTGGAATTTCATCACTTGTGTCACACTCTATATAACTGAGTTCTGGTGCAAGACCACTCATTACGGCGCATAAAATTTGTATTTATCTTGAAATGTTGTTTTGGAAAATATGTAAATATTTGAGAATCGAATACCATTTGGATTGAATAATATGTTGAATAGAATGTTTGTTTTACCACAGCCTGATGGTCCACATATAATGCATCTCACATGATTTGGAAATAGAGAACTGTGTCGTAGTTGTCTTTTTCCCTGTTGTTTCAAATTTCTTCTAACAATACAATCAAAATCAATAACTGGTAGCTTTTGTTTAGTTTCAACAAGTTCAAGTACACTATTTCTTCTTTTACTTTTTCCTTTTCCTCCTCTTCCTCCTTCTCCTTCTCCTCCTCCTCCTCCTCTCCTCCTCCTCCTCCTCCTCTTCTTCTTATCATCATTATCAGATCAGATCAGAACGATTGATCCAAGAATTATAACTATTATCATAACCTTTCCAACTGACTAACAGCTTATTACCCTGTCTCTTTATAACTTTATCGATTTCAAACACTTCGGGCACAGTGGTCTTTAACAGCTCCTCAGCATAGAATCCTCCTTTTATAGGTTGTTTACGGTAGTCTTCCAATTCATAGGTTACAGGGAGTGTTGGTCTTACACGTGTGACTGTAAACAGTTCGTTTGTCCAATTCGGAAGGTAGCCCTTGTCAAATATCATTTTATACTTGCTTATACGAACTCTGTCACCAGGCTCGATTTTCTGCCAGTGTCCTGGATAGAAATTTGGCACTACCACCTTTGTTGTCAGTTTTTGACGGAATTTACGACGATTTTTAGCGATTTTGTCCAAAAGTAGTTGCTCATGTTTTTCATTTACTTCGATGGGCCGCATTCCAATTGTTCTATGCACCTTTTCATTGTATTTGGAAACTAAGCTATCAATTATGTCTATCCACTTATAAGATCCCCGTTCGGTAAACATAGTCCACATTGACTGTTTTAATGTCCTATTGAATCTTTCGATAATTGAGGCTTTCTTATCAGAATAGCTAGTATAGTGATTAATATTATAGCATTTCATTAGATTGGAAAACTTTGAGTTTATAAATTCTTTTCCACTGTCAGTTTGAAGGTTATGTGTGCTGCCATGTCTATCGAGTATAGGAATAAATGCATCGACTATCTCATTGGCTGATTTATTTTTAATTGGTACTGCGTGTGCAAACTTGCTCAGACAATTTATTATTGTTAAAATGTATTTGTAGCCTTTGTTGTGACGTGAGTATGGAATCATTTCAACCAAGTCGGCTTGTAGTAAATCTTTTAGCCCCTTTAATGTCACCTGTCTTGTAGGGTAGTTTTTCAAAGCTGGTTTGTGTAGTTCCTTGGCTATTACAGTTTTTTCATTGTCAATCTTTTTTCTCTTCTTCTCATTCTCCATTATGGAAAACACCACTTCTTTTTCACCAATAATACCAATAACACACAAAAATGAAATGGTTTACAAATAGGTATTACCTTTATATTTATAAACAAAGACTATATCGAGTAAATATTTATAATAACCAAGCATGTAGTTCAGGGTCAATGGCTTCTACCATTTCACAATACGTTCTACTTGTGGGAAAATCGATAACTAATCCTTGACCATTGTTAAAAGAAAGGATACTGGTGGCATGGAAGAAAGTATTGCTCATTATGCCTAGGAAATTCTCTGCAGAACCAAATGGTTCTCTAACATGTGTATTGTTGAAATCAAACACAACTTCTACAATCCACCTTGTACCACTTGTGTATTGACAACAATTTTGACTCAAACAATTAGACTTTTTTTCTCTATCCGAACAGCACATTTTCGTAAGATGATAATGATGGTTAGCTGATGAAAAACAAAGTTAACCGGTTGGCACTACTGCAAGCTATTGAGGGTGATGTAGAGTGTGATGGAGATATGGTGTACACCTCTTCTTCTTCTTCTTCTTCTTCTTTTTCTGTGATATTGCTAAACAACACCTCTTTGTGACAGTATGAATCACAACTCACAACTGAACTATTGACAATTGCTTCAAGAAATTCTATAAATGGAAATGAGTCATGTAGACATGTGCGCATGTCATATTTACAATTTACTCGAGAACAAAGAAAAAAATCTAAATTGAAACCCCCTGCAACAGCCATATACCAAGTGTTGAGAGTATTTAGGATAGTAGTTATATTGTTATCATCATCATCATCATCGTTATCAGCAACATCTTTATTATCATTTCCAACTGATGGATGGAACTGATGGTGATGATGATTGTTGTGTAGATAAATCTTTTCCAAAATACATTGACGAAAGAAAAACTTATTGGATTCATCGAGTCCGCCAATGGTTCGTAATTGAAGGAATTCATCAGTATAGTATTGATCTGCTAGTCTAGCTACACATAATAGAACATTATGTAGTAGTATTAGGGTGAACAATTTTGATGTTAATACAATGACTTTCATTGTTGTAATGTTTGAAATTTGTTTAGTTGTGTTTGTTTTATACTAACAAAAAGAGTGATGCAATAATAGTATGGTTCATAACAGTGTTTTTTTTTTTTGTTCTCTGCAGATTATAATGTTGGACAAATTAATTAAGAAAGTGACTACACATAGCACAATGGAAATTTCATCTGCAACAAATGTAATGAATGACAGATCATCTTCTTCACTATCATCACCTGCAATTCCAATTGATCCTGCTCATCATGATACAGCATCTAGAAGTTCTCTTAATAATTGTAGTAGTGTCTATATAATAGACATTCAAGGATTTAAAGACAATAATGGAGAACTAGTTGCAAAAGAACTTGTAATTCTAGAGTCAAGTGAAGATAGTGGATGCCAAAGTGTAGTGACTAGTCATTATTTTTTTGAACAACCGTATCCAAATACCTATTTGTCAACAAGTACAAACAATCATAATAATGGTTTACAAACTAAACATGGACTGAGGGGGGGGGAGCGTGGTCTAATAGGGCAACAGCAATTACTACCCTACAGTAGTTTTAAAAAAGTTATTGTTGATGCAATTGAAGGGTGGTTGTTCAATCCAACCAAAAGGCATGGAAATGGAATAGAAATCTATGTTTATGGGTTTAAGATAATGACTCTCCTATACAAACAATTAGATGGTTTGTTTCTCTCAAACACAATTCACGATTATGTTCAAATTATTGATATTTCGTGTGAGTATGCTTCTGATTTTAGTCCACCAAACCTTGAGGGACTGTTAAAGAAATGTAGTAGCTCAGTTTCACATGTCTATTGTGAAGAACATCATTTACTTACATTATTGGAGGAAATACATCTATGTATACAAGAATCTCTTGCATCTACAACACAGCAGAATAGTGTTAATAATGATTTACCTTTGGCTTCATCATCATCATCATCATTGTTGGGTGCTGATAGACATAACTATAGATGTTCATTGCAGATTGTCCATGCTTTGCATGGCTACATCAAAAAATCAATGTTGAAATTAACCATGAATATGTAATTGATTTTATGTAATACCTGTTGTATATATAAATGTACTTTGTGTGTGTGTGTTAAACCAATATATATTATTTTATTGTCTCTCTCTCTTCTCTTCTTTTTCCCAACTCCACTTCCTGTCTTTTTCATATTACAACACATACAATTGAGTGTGTGTGTGTCTGTGAAATCAAATCAATACTCTTGCACTAGTGACACTGAGTGTGCGCGCGCACGCACCCCTGCTTATGGCGGGAAAAAAAGATTTTGTGGTTATGTTGTCTAATCTAGTTTGAGGTTAGAAGAAAGAAAAAAAGGAGGGAAATTTTTTGTGGCAGGAAATTTCAAGGTCAAGTGACGTCACTAACCAGCTGTCATGTGACCCCCCCTACCCTGCCATGGCCAGGGGGCGGGTGGGGGACGATGGTGGGGGGGAGGGGAGGGGGGAAAACAGCTGATTTTGAGTTTGCTTACCCAATTTTATTCTACTCAAATACTAGTTCATTCAGATTTATAACAATCCACATTCCGTCAGTAGAAGTCAGCAGGCTACTTGTTGCTATTATTTCATTCATAGTTATTTGCAATCACAATCAAATTTATTTAATTTGTATCTCTACATCCTGTATAACTTTTCTGTTAATTCTTCTCACATTTGTTCCCTTTTTCTTCACCACCTGAAAAGTCTGTCTATTGAGTTGACAGGCTTGTAAGTCAGTCAAACTTGCCAAGTTACAAACTAGGAATGATTGAGTTACAAACTTGTTAAGTTTCAAACTAATTACAATAACTATTTGAAAACTAGTTCACAATTCTGCTCAAACGCCGGGATGTTACCATACAAGAACAATACACTACGGTATTGCATGGAGAAATTTTCAAGACAATATTGACAGAAAATTCAAAAATGTCTATGGTTGAATGATACCTTTCACATTGAAGCACCTCTATCCAGCACTTCTCAATTGAAAAATAATAAATTATGAATTTTGCTCATATCTCACATTTATTTCACATCTTGTTAAAAATTTCTAATTTAAATTACAGGGTCCAGCAATAAATCCCACTTAGTTCTAAGTGGTAGTTACAAACTGAGAACAACATATACCTCCATATAATTCAATCACTAGACCTATATACAGGCAAGGTCTGTATAATAAGTAAACGGACTGACCTCAGGAAATTTTTTATTGGCAAAATAAGTACAATTTTTCATCAGAGATCTTCAAAGTAGTCCCCATTGGAGTCGATGACACACTGTCACCGGATTTTTTAATCCCTGAATGCTCCCTAGAAGTCAGCAACCTCTATGCTGTCTAGAGCCCTCGTCGTAGCACATTAAACGTTTTCCAGAGTCCCAAACCGCGTCCCCTTAAGTTGTCTCTTGATCTTGGGGAACAAAAAGGAGTCCGGTGGTGCCATATCCGGGCTGTAAGGAGGATGTGGCAACGTTACCCTCGACTGTTCGGCCAACTGCTCGGTGACGAGCAGGCAGGTGTGCGACGGAGCATTGTCGTGATGGAGGTTCCACGAATCGGCGATCCCCGGACGAACTCGATGAGCCAGGGCGGTTATCAACGGGTTCATCGAGTTCGTCTGGGGATTGCCGATTCGTGGATCCTCCATCACGACAATGCTCCGTCGCACACCCTGTAGGTCCACGTAATTATAAAGACAGTATTGATTGGAATTAGTATTGATATCCTTGTCCATCATCCGAAAATTTGCTTCAAATTTGGAACATCAATGTCCTTTACCATGGGATACCTCCTTATGCTCTATTAACTCTATGCTTTTAGTAAGTTAACTATTTATAAACTAATAAATTTGGAACATAAATATCCTATACCATGAGATACCTCCTTATGCTCTATCTACTCTATATTTTTAGGAAGTTAACCACCTTTTGAATCAGATCTCTTCTATTGCTGGACTTTGTACAGTGATAATCACATTCTGTCAATTTTGCACCGCTGTTTAACAATTTATTTGGCATTATGGTTGATTACTTTGTTCTGTTAATTTTCATTTTCATTTATGCTTCATTCTATCATTGCATTTACAGTTATTGAGCCTGAAAGACCCAAGGAAGAGCTTTCTGCCCAAGAACCGCTAGGTAAGCGTTTGTCAATGAGTTTTGCGTTTAAAAATGATGGTGAATTTTATTTGATTTGCTAAACAATTACTAATGAAATTAACTTTTTGCTAGGGAACACTTGCTAGTAATTCTTCTATAAATGAACACGGCCTTGGGACATCTCCTTTTTCCTATGATATAACAGTTTATCAGAGATTGACAATGGTGTGATGACCGAAACCAGTCTTTCTGAGTACCATATCAATAAATCTGTGGTTTTTTGACAATTCCTTAGTCCTATTCAATACTAGTAGGTAACCCGTGCTTCACAAGGGTCTATTTTAAAACTGCAAAATGAAAACTTGATGTAATAAAAAATCGAAATTTGAAAATAGGCTTATAACCATCCTCGGTTAATGAAGAGTCTATATGCAAAATTTCAAATTAATCAGTTGAGTATATTTCAGACGTGATGATGCGTCAAACATAATTCCCTATTCCTTACGTGTATAAGCCAGTTCTTTCATTTATTATAGTATAGAAAACTGAAGAATACATAATACTTGGAAACCTCACAGAATCATATTGATTTTTCCAATACATCATTAAATTTTATTTTAATTAGGATCCTCCTCAATTTGAGTCAGGCAGCCTTTTGTTTTCCCAATTCCAAACAAAATACCTAAAATACTCATTTCACTGGGAATTCGTGTCTGATAGTACATTATAACTGAAGAATATTAATTATTTCTTATTTTATTGTGATCTATTCATGTTTTTCTTATGAAATTCAATTATAGGCCTACATCATGAAGACTATGTCCAATTCATTTGTACTGGTGGCAAAATTTTACATTAAAAATAATTATTTGATAAAATCCAAGTTCAATAGTAATGAAAACAAATTCCTTCAAAAAATAATTGATAATAATACGTTTCGAGGGAAAAAATTAGGAACAAAAAAATGGGAAGCTTTGGGGACTCGAACCGAGGAAGCAGGCCTTTTACCGCTGCGCTACATAGACGTTCGTAAATGATAGTCTCATAACCTGCTCATAAAAATACACACTTTGGGCTATGGAACTTCATGTAGCCTACGGTAGCAAAGATGAATTTGAACATTAATTCTGAAAAATCTAGAAGGAAAATTAAAATTTGGGCTTCCAGGTGCACGAGATTGATATTTTTAGAATCTATGTTCAAAATTTGGAGATCTAAATCATTCCCGTTCTTCCGGTATGCAATCCACAAGTTGACATGTTTTGATGTGAACAAATGAACAAACGAACACATGAACAAACACAACCCTACTCTCTCTTATTATATAGATAAGCAGTTTTGGGTGAATGCCTGTTGTTTTTACCTGCATTGTATCCCAGTCAGCAGTAAGGCTTGATTCAAGGCTTGAATTAGAAGCAGCCTTCACTTGTCAATCAAGGCTGAAGTTGAATCCAGCTGAAAACGGTCTTGCTTGACATTCAACTCGAAGTCCCCTTGAATTTCCATACTAGAATCGAAAGCAGCATACCCTTGTTTTTCAAGGCTAACAAACTTGTTTGGAATCGAAATTGAATATGGCATGCTATGTATTCGTTCGAATTTAGCTTTTATTGCATGGGTCAAACAAGTCTTGACTCTGCCTTGAATACCCCTTGTCAGTTAAAGCCGATTTGAATTGATCTTGAATATTGCTTGCTATGCATTCCCTTGAATTTTGTTTCTATTGTGAGTGTCGAACAATCCTGGAGTAGCCTATTTTACATTGTCTATTTCTCATTGTCACATCCAAAATCTCCTCTAATACAGGGGAGAGGAGATCAACCTGTAGTGTTCATCCCACACAGCACAAAAAGTTTAAAAAACGTTTAATAAATGTTTAAAATGTATAAATTCGATAAATGTTATGAAAACAATGTTTAATAAACATTAGAAAAGTTTACTAAAATAAATGTTTACTCACTCTATAAACGTTTAATAAACGTCTAGAATGTATATTGCTGATAAACGTTATAAAAACAACGTTTGATAAACGTTAGAAATGTTTACTAAAATAAACGTTAGAAAAGTTGGTAGGCTACTACCTAAGTGAAAATGTTAAAAGTGAGAATCAAACATCTTTTTCAGAAGGTGTCTCCTCCTCCCTCACCAGTGTAACTTAATCCCTGAAAATGTCTCAATTTAGGCTTTCTGACCAATAATTCCTAAGTGGAATTGAATTCCAACCCCTTCTCTATCTTCTTCAAAAATTGTCTCCAACTCACCGTTATCGAGATAAAGGAAATGTTTTACACAAATAAATTATTGAAAGAATAAGACTTTGATATTGTCAATATCACTTTTATTTATTCGAAAATTAATTTATAATTCAGAACCAGGTTTCATGGTAAAACCTACCACATCTTCAGCTGAGCTAATAAGTTTGTTGTTATTGGAGGAACAGGAAATTCAATTTTAGGTTATGTGTTGGGATTGTATAGGGGAAGGAGAATGAAATTTGTTAGTGGGAATGGATGAATTAACGATGAAATTAAACTATGTTAATATTTGAAGAATGGAAAATTACATTTTAAATGGAAATCTAGACATCTCAAGAAAAAAATATATATATACATCAAATTTGGTTGGTAGCTTACTGGTGATTGTATGATCATTTATGGTTTTGAAATTCTGTCTCAATTCTGAAGGTTATAATAATATTATAAAATTATAAAAACAAAGGATATTATTATGAAAACAATTCATAATAATTGTGATTAGTCTAATCTAAAACACAATAAGATAATCAGTCTTATCTAAATTTTTTTTTCCTCAATGTTACCTTTAGGTTGGTACTGGTCATGGCACCAACTTGAATATAAACTTAATTTTGAGAAATTTATCAAACTAGAATATTAAATTTCACTTAACCTTATAAGGTGCTTAATATAGTAGGGGGAGAGGGGAGAGAACTTAATAAGAAATTTGATAAAGGGGTGGGGGATCTTAGTAATTGAATTATTCTGTTCAACTTTCAGGTTAATTATTATTGCTAGTGGGAGATCATGGCCTGAAATTGAGATCCCTCTAGGGTTCAAAAGTTGAGTAATACTAGATATTGGAGCTGAGTATGAACATGATATTACCCACTGCCCACTTGTTATGTTAGGTTATATTGGCCAGATCTTGTAATGGAAATTGAATTGGAATGTTATCAAATAGACAATAATTGTTTATACTTAAAACTATGAGTAGTTGTGAGCAAGTAGTATGATAATATTTCAGTTGAGATTTATATAGATACTCAAGTCAAATTCTTATCAAAAATCTGAGATTCTAATAATGTATATGAACAAATTAATTTAAAATTAGGAACTAATGTAATTGGGTCTACCTGAACTAAGTGATATACCCTAAAAGTAGAAGAACAATATAATTGAGCTTATGTGGATTGTTTCATAGACTATGAACTAGAATATAACAACTATAATAAGTTCTCAAGATAATGGTGATAACTGTTATTGATTTGTGGAAGTTATCTACTTGTTATATATCATTAATAATTTGCTTATCCTACAATTTGCTTGGATTTTGAAAAAAAAGAGAAAGGTGATCCCTCTTGGGTTCAAAAGTTGAGTAATACTAGATATTGGAGCTAAGTATGAAAATAATATTACCCGATGTCCACTTGTTATGTTAGGTTATATTGGCCAGATCTTGTAATGGAAATTGAATTGGAATGTTATCAAATAGACAATAATTGTTTATACTTAAAACTATGAGTAGTTGTGAGCAAGTAGTATGATAATATTTTAGTTGAGATTTATATAGATACTCAAGTCAAATTCTTATCAAAAATCTGAGATTCTAATAATGTATATGAACAAATTAATTTAAAATTAGGAACTAATGTAATTGGGTCTACCTGAACTAAGTGATATACCCTAAAAGTAGAAGAACAATATAATTGAGCTCATGTGGATTGTTTCATAGACTATGAACTAGAATATAACAACTATAATAAGTTCACAAGTTAATGGTGATGACTGGTATTGATTCATTCAAGTTATCTACTTGTTATATATCAATTTGCTTATCCTACAATTAAAATATTCTACTTGTTCATTCAAGCTTGTGGATTCTGTGTCTGTTTTTAATTTGAAGATTTCAATGGCTTCAAGTACATTGAGGAGTTTGCTTTTTTGGCCTGTGTGCAATATTTGGATGTTATTGTTGGGGTTGAAATTGTGTCCAGAGTTTATAAGGTGTTCTGCAAATTTGGAAGTATCTAGTTTTTTGTTTTTGAAGGCTGATATGTGTTCTTGTATTCTAGTTTTGAACTTTCTCCCTGTTTGTCCAATATAGCTAGCATTGCAGTCTCCACAATTTAGTCTATGGACTCCACTTTTGTTTTCTATTCTGATGGGTCTTTGGAATTGAAAATGCAGTTGAGTAGTGATGAGGTCTTGTAGGCCACATTCAAACCTTTCTTTTTAATAAGTTTACCTATTTTGTCTGATACTTGGCCTATGTAGGGAATGGTAATCCAAGTATTGTTTTCATCTTTAGTGAGTGAGACTGTTGATTTCATTGTGTAATGCATTTTCCTCTTCTTAAGAAGTTTGATGATGGTTAATGATACTCAACTATTGGCTGCTCATCTTGATAAAAATACTGAAATCAGTGAAGACAGACTTTTAAGCAACAAGTGTGCTGATATTTTAGTAAGATACCTGAACTCAAAAAGACTACCCCACAAAAGGAAATGAATGTACTCAAAACATTGAAATACAAAGTACAAAACAATGACCTAATAGTAACCAAATCAGACAAAGGAAATTCCACAGTCATCCTCAACAAACAAGATTACACAGACAAAGTTGAACATTTTATTAGAGAGAACAAATTCAAACCAATTGACAAAGATCCAACAGAGAAATTCAATCAGGAAGTGAAAAAATCTTTAACCAATACTAAGACATTATTCACTTCATGGGAAAAGAGAAATTTGATATCAATGAATGCTTCAACCCCAAGACTTTTTGGGCTACCAAAACTCCACAAAGCAGGTATACCAATCAGACCTGTAGTTTCATACATAAACTCTCCTTCTCATAAACTTGCTCACAAAATCAATAGCATATTCAGGAACAGCACATCATTTCAACCCAGATTCGGAATCAAAAACTCAGTAGAACTGGTGGAAAAACTATCAAAGATACCAGCCCCTACCACACACAAACTGGCGTCTTTTGACATAAAGAACCTCTTCACCAGTATACCAGCAACAGAAAGTGTTCACCTAGCTACAAGAATCCTCCACACAACTTCCATGGACAACAACAAAATACAGGAATTGAATCAGCTTCTTCAAATTCAACAACAGGATGTTCCAACAAGAAGGAGGTCTAGCAATGGGATCATCATTGTCTCCACTGTTGGCTGAAATCTTTATGGACAACCTGGAGCATAAGATATGTGAAGAACCTCTGTTTAAGGACAATATCAAGTACTGGTTCAGGTATGTAGATGACATCATTTGCCTCTGGGGGAGGAACCAACAGACAACTGGACTCCTTCCACAATATCATAAACAAAATCCACAAAAACATCATATTCACAATGGAAATAGAATCAGATCACCAAATTAATTTCCTAGACTTGACCATTTCACATGAGAAAAATACACATGAATTCAAGATTTTCAGAAAACCCACAAACACAGACACTCTCATTCCATCCCACTCATGTCACCCATTCAATCATAAAATGGCAGCTTTCCATTCCATGATAGACAGACTCATTAAAATACCACAAGACCACAAAGATTATAACAAAGAACTGAATACTATTTTTGAATTGGGAAAGAACAACAATAATAGCAGGAGAACCATCATCAAACTTCTTAAGAAGAGGAAAATGCATTACACAATGAAAATCAACAGTCTCACTCACTAAAGATGAAAACAATACTTGGATTACCATTCCCTACATAGGCCAAGTATCAGACAAAATAGGTAAACTTATTAAAAAGAAAGGTTTGAATGTAGCCTACAAGACCTCATCACTACTCAACTGCATTTTCAATTCCAAAGACTCCATCAGAATAGAAAACAAAAGTGGAGTCTATAGACTAAATTGTGGAGACTGCAATGCTAGCTATATTGGACAAACAGGGAGAAAGTTCAAAACTAGGATACAAGAACACATATCAGCCTTCAAAAACAAAAAACTAGATACTTCCAAATTTGCAGAACACCTCATAAACTCTGGACACAATTTCAACCCCAACAATAACATCCAAATATTGCACACAGGCCAAAAAAGCAAACTCCTCAATGTACTTGAAGCCATTGAAATCTTCAAATTAAAAACAGACACAGAATCCACAAGCTTGAATGAACAAGTAGAATATTTCAATTGTAGGATAAGCAAATTGATATATAACAAGTAGATAACTTGAACGAATCAATACCAGTCATCACCATTAACTTGTGAACTTATTATAGTTGTTATATTCTAGTTCATAGTCTATGAAACAATCCACATGAGCTCAATTATATTGTTCTTCTACTTTTAGGGTATATCACTTAGTTCAGGTAGACCCAATTACATTAGTTCCTTATTTTAAATTAATTTGTTCATATACATTATTAGAATCTCAGATTTTTGATAAGAATTGACTTGAGTATCTATATAAATCTCAACTAAAATATTATCATACTACTTGCTCACAACTACTCATAGTTTTAAGTATAAACAATTATTGTCTATTTGATAACATTCCAATTCAATTTCCATTACAAGATCTGGCCAATATAACCTAACATAACAAGTGGGCAGTGGGTAATATCATGTTCATACTCAGCTCCAATATCTAGTATCACTCAACTTTTGAACCTCAGAAGGATCTCAATTTCAGGCCATGATCTCCCACTAGCAATAATAATTACCCCAAAGTTGAACAGAATAATTCAATTACTAAGATCCCCCACCCCTTTATCAAATTTCTTATCAAGTTCTCTCCCCTCTCCCCCTACTATATTAAGCACCTTATAAGGTTAAGTGAAATATAATATTCTAGTTCGATAAATTTCTCAAAATTAAGTTTATATTCAAGTTGGTGCCATGACCAGTACCAACCTAAAGGTAACATTGAGGAAAAAAAATTAGATAAGACTGATTATCTTATTGTGTTTTAGATTAGACTAATCACAATTATTATAATTGTTTTCATAATAATATCCTTTGTTTTATAATTTTTATATATTATTATAACCTTTAGAATTGAGACAGAATTTCAAAACTAAATGATATACAATCACCAGTAAGCTACCAACCAAATTGATGTATATATATATTTTTTAAGATGTCTAGATTTCCATTTAAAATGTAATTTTCCATTCTTCAAATATTAACATAGTTTAATTTCATCATTACTTCATCCATTCCCACTAACAAATTTCATTCTCCTTCCCCTATACAATCCCACCATATAACCTAAAATTGAATTTCCTGTTCCTCCAATAACAACAACTTATTAGTTCAGCTGAAGATGTGGTAGGTTTTACCATGAAACCTGGTTCTGAATTATAAATTAATTTTCGAAAA
This sequence comes from Nilaparvata lugens, assembly GCF_014356525.2. NCBI lineage: Eukaryota > Metazoa > Arthropoda > Insecta > Hemiptera > Delphacidae > Nilaparvata > Nilaparvata lugens. The sequence goes on from NC_052519.1 coordinate 5,916,372, forward strand.
TAAAAGTGATATTGACAATATCAAAGTCTTATTCTTTCAATTATGGAAAATATCACAACATCTCATACCATACAATCAAATCACAAATAAATTAAGACTAAAATTTTTTGAGTTTTCCAAAAAGTCTCACTTTAAGCTTTTTGTTGATCAATTCGGGTGCAGAATTGCAATTCAAATACTTTTTGTCTTTTGCGAAAATCGTCTACAATGCACTGTTAACGATATAATTGACATTTCGCGCTAAATCCAGAGGGACTGAATAAATTTGCGAGATGTTCAAGTTTCCCAAAAAAGTCGAAAAATTGTATTTCTAATCAATAGTTCGGATGCAGAATTGAATTTCAAACACTCTTTGTCTTTTGCGAAAATCGTCTACAAGTCACTGTTGATGATTAATAGACCTTTTGCGCTAATTTTATCCATAGGGACTTAGAAAATTTGACCGATTTCTAAGTTTCCCAAAAATGTTCAAAAAAGCAGTCTTTTATTACTTATTCGGCTACAGAAGTAGATTTCCAGCACTTCTTCTCCATGCAAAAATCCCGTCAGACGGGCCGTTGACAGGCTACTAACGTTTAAAATTTTTAATAATTGGTAATTGATGATGGAAAATTTTGAAAAAAATCCTTAACGATTCAGTTTATGTTATAAACATTGTCCTAGAATTTCAAATGTTTCCATCCAAAATTGAGAAAGTTATATCATTTTTTCAAATTAGATTCCAGTTTGTGCTGAAAATGTCACAAGGAACACACCAAGCCTATGGAATAATTTTCAAGTTTTAAATTCAAATAATAATAAACTACTATTTTATTGATTCCAACATTATTTCAGTGGAAGCACAAATGTCCCCCATGAAGAAATCATCAATCTGCCCCAGAAATATAGACTGTTTTAATGTTAACAATAAAGATTGTCTATATCAATAACTTTGAAGTTCCGGGGTGATGCATGCTTTTGCACTTGAGCGGCAGCCATTAAAAAGATTTCCTGTTTTCTTCAGTTTTAGTTTGAACGTGAAGCCTCAAGATCTCGAGATTAGGTACATTTCAAGAAGATTATCTTTCTTATTCTATCAAAAAGGATGATAATAGAAGGCTTCTCCTTTTATTTGTTTCTATTATCTTCTTTAGAAATATTACAAATATTATGATTTGAATGGTAATAAACTGGCTATTTTATTTGATAATCATTTCTTGTCTTATCAGTAGTAGAATATTGATACAGCTCAGTTCAAATTCCAATATCTCTCAAGCCTTCCTTGCTGTATAGTTTGTATATTCATTGTCTGTCTTGAATTTTCCAGTGAATTACAGCAGGCCTATGATGACTGTATAACACAGCGGCTCACTTTGGATATGGCAATAACCAGGTAATGTTTCACATAATATTATAAAAGTGTCAAAAAGAATAATTCCAGATCTTAATACTAAAAAATTGCGAACATAGGCCTATAACCATCCTTGGGAAATTAAGAAACTTTATGAAAAATTTCAAGTTAATCAGTTGTCTAGTTCAGATGTCATGATGTATCTATTATTGTGTATTTCCTATCCAGTTGGCCTACATATATATAGGATAAGCCAATAATTCTTTCCTTTATAGTATTATCATAGCCACCTTTAATACTGAGGTAATTAGAGGTGGCTATGGTATCATAGATAGATAGACACAACATATGAGTAGAAGATAAAGATAGAAAATAAAACCGTTGAACACACAGTTTTATCGATGACTACTCAAGCAAAGTATTACAAAAAACTTGAAGGACTGAAAACTTGAAGGACTGAAGGACTTAAAGAACGTTGAAAACTTGAAGGACTGAAAATTTGGAGTACTTAAAACCAGAAAAATTTTGAACTTGACAAACTGAAAACTTGACATACTGGGATCTTGAAGAACTAAAAATAGGCCTTTAACTATCCTCAGTTTTCCAAGAATCTTCATACAAAATTTTATTCCAAATCAATAAGTTTAGTAGTTCAGACAGTCATATGCTCAGTCAGTTTCGAGTATGGAATTAGGGTGTGGGGTGGTGCATTCATAAAAAAATGAATTTTATTCAAAAGGGTATTCTCAAGGCAGCCTTGGAAGTGCACAGACGATACTCTAGTCACCAACTTTTTCTGGAATCTGGAGTTATGACAGTCTGACAGCTATATATTAGAATTCTCATTAAATATGTCAGCAATCATAATTATACAATGCATCAAACTAATTATATTTTCAGATCTGCAAAGAGATATATGTTCCTCGAACTGACTTAACTATATGCAGAGACAATTCAACTACACAGTAAATAAACTAATAAATATTATCCTGAACATTTTATAAAATGAAACCCTCAAAAGCACTTGGAACGAAAATTGAAAACTGGATCAAGACCGAAAATGTTGTAGTCAAAATATATTTTTAATTCTAGGCATTTATCAATTCTTTATTTTCAAGTTTCATGCTATTATTCCCCCTTTACTAACTGAAAGTTGTCTCTCAGACTGAATTCAATTTATATAATGTTATCCTGTCTTCTTCTGCTTCAATCGTCCGATTGGTTGGCAGCTTTCCATCTTTGTCTGTCCAGAGCCAGCTGTTTTAGTTGGGTATAGCTCTGGACCCCAAGATCCCGGAATATCTGCTTCAAATATTGTAGCCGGGGTCTCCACGAGCCCGTTGTCCACTGATTGCACCTTCCAGTATTGTTAGCGTGAATTCGCTGTGTCTTATAATATGTCCTATCCAAGAATGCCGTCTGTCCCTAAGAGATTTCAATAGAGTTTTTTGTGTCTCTTCAGCCCTTTGAAATACTTCTCATTTGTTATTCTATCGGTCCATTTTATTTTCAGCATTTGCCTCCAACACCATACTTCAAATGCATTGATTGCCTTTTCTTCCGCCTTACCGATAGTCTATGTCTCTGAGCCATAGTGCAATACTCCTATATGATATAGTTCCTGTACTGTATTTCAAATTGTTGATGTATCAAAATGGATATTTGTTTAAGGAATTATATTTCATCTATGTTTATGCTATGAACTACTCCACTATCGTGTTTTTTTTTGAAAGTGAATTCTAATTTTTTTGTGAAGTATTTGCTAAATTTTTGTTTCATACAGAGTTACTTATTTTTCTATTTGTCTTAAATTGGAGTGCTTAGACTACTGGATGCTCGTTGCTAGCGCACAAACTTTGTTTTGCTGGCAACGCCAATATTATATATTAGATTATTATTAGTTTCAAAACTGTTATTAGCTTATTATTATTTAGCTTATGTGATTTTGTTAGTAAATTTATAATGTATGAAACTGAATTTTGATGACAACAAGGATAGGAAACCAACTCTTTTCTTTATAATAGATTGATTATTATTTATTTTAGAATTCTTCCCTCATTTGTATTATAGACTAGCAGGTACCTGTGCTCAGCAAGGGTCAAGTTGAGACAAACTGAAAACTTGAAGAGCTTAAAATAGGCCTAATATAACCATCCTTGAAAATTAAGAAACAATATATGCAAAATTTAAAGTTAATCAGTCCAGTAGTTCAGACGTGTTGATGCGTCATACTTGAATTTCCTATCCCGTACGTGTATATTAATAAGTTCTTTCCTTCATTATAGTGAGAATTATCGATGATGAATTATGAGTTCTAGAGGGCTACGTAACAAATATGAAGGTAGGAAATTAATAAATGGTTTGATAAATATAAAAAATAATACATGCATGGGGAAACTTCTAAAAATATCCGAGGAATATTTATTTAGCAACATAGAATGTGTAAAACAATTACGGAAAAACATATATATGGATATGTATGGTAACATAAGGAAACGTACCTATATAGATACTTAGCAATTCATTGCAGTCAATCATGTTAAGTTCTTCAGTTATTGACCGAGCGAAGTGAGGTCTAAGATTCAAGTCGACGGTTTGGCATTTCTCTTAATGTTTAAATGTTTGAATGTTTGTATGTTTGAATGTTTGAATGTTTAAATGTTTAAATGTTTAAATGTTTAAATGTTTAAATGTTTAAATGTTTAAATGTTTTAAATGTTTAAATGTTTAAATGTTTAAATGTTTAAATGTTTAAATGTTTAAATGTTAAATGTTTAAATGTTTAAATGTTTAAATGTTTAAATGTTTAAATGTTAAATGTTTAAAATGTTTAAATGTTAAATGTTTAAATGTTTAAATGTTTAAATGTTTAAATGTTTTAAATGTTTAAATGTTTAAATGTTTAAATGTTTAAATGTTTAAAAATGTTTTAAATGTTTAAATGTTTAAATGTTTAAATGTTAAAAAAATGTTTAAATGTTTAAATGGTTTAAATGTTAAATGTTTAAATGTTTAAATGTTTAATGTTTAAATGTTTAAATGTTAAATGTTTAAATGTTTTAAATGTTTAATGTTTAAATGTTTAAATGTTTAAATGTTTAAATGTTTAATGTTTAAATGTTTAAATGTTTAAATGTTTAAATGTTTAACATGTTTAAATGTTTAAATGGTTTAAATGTTTAAATGTTTTAAATGTTTAAATGTTTAAATGTTTAAATTTTTAATGTTTAAATGTTTAAATGTTGAATGTTTAAATGTTTAAATGTTTAATGTTTAAATGTTTAAATGTTTAAATGTTTGAATGTTTAAATGTTTAATGTTTAAATGTTTAAATGTTTAAATGTTTAATGTTTAACATGTTTAATGTTTAAATGTTTAAATTTTTAAATGTTTAAATGTTAAATGTTTAATGTTTAAATGTTTAAATGTTTAAATGTTTAAATGTTTAAATGTTTAAATGTTTAAATGTTTAAATGTTTAAATGTTTAATGTTTAAATGTTTTAAATGTTTAATGTTTAAATGTTCAAATGTTTAAATGTTTAAATGTTTAAATGTTCAAATGTTTAAATGTTTAAATGTTTGAATGTTTAAAGTTTAAATTGTTTAAATGTTTTGAAAATGTTTAAATGTTTAAATGTTTAAATGTTTAAATGTTTAAATGTTTAAATGTTTAAATGTTTAAATGTTTAAATGTTTAAATGTTTAAATGTTTAAAATGTTCAATGTTTAAATGTTTAAATGTTTAAATGTTTAAATGTTTAAAGTGTTTAAATGTTTAAATGTTTAAATGTTTAAATGTTTAAATGTTTAAATGTTAAATGTTTAAAAATGTTTAATGTTTAAATGTTTAAATGTTTAAATGTTTAAATGTTTAAATGTTTAAATGTTTAAATTAATGTTTGAATGTTTATATTGCGCATTTACGGCAAAACGCAGTATAGATTTTCATGAAATTTGACAGGTATGTTCCTTTTTAATTGCGCGACGACGTATAAATAATAATAATAATTTATTTGCCAAAACAAAATTACATTATAAAACTTACTATAATTTAAATTATACAATACAATTCGAATAAATAAATATTACTTGTTGGCACAGCCGGCAAGGAAAACCTGAGCGCCTGCTGCGAGTTCAAAAGCTAAAAATGAACTATTACATTCGTGGAGACAAATACAGAATAAAAAATATAATAAGAATTTCGGTTTTAAGACAGAGTACAATTGATGAATTTTCTGTGATTTTACTTTATTGTGGTTGTTATACATATATATTTGGTTATTAGAATTTATACTTTAGGTAATGAGAAGTAAATGTGCTGTTTAGTCCAATACAAGGTTTTTTGAAATTTTGCATTCCAAGAATAATATAAAAGGAAAAAGGAGCCTCCTTCATACGCCAATATTAGAGTAAAATCAGACTATAGAATTATTCATCATAAATCAGCTGACAAGTGATTACACAGATGTGTGGAGAAGCCAGTCTATTTACTGTATTTCCATAAGGTCTATAGTTTCAATCAGGTACTTGTGGATGAGAATACTGCGTGAGGTCTTTTTACAACAGCGCGACTGCCGGAAGGTTGAAACAACACCAAAACCAGCTCTGTAACTTGTTAATAAGATTTATATGAATTTTCAAAGTTGTAAAGTCCTTTATTTTGAATTACCCGGTATTATTACATAATCTTGTCATTCATTTATAATAATAATAATAAAAATAATAAATCACTACTAATTTTCAAAATCAGTTAAGATACTGCAATGTTATAACTATGGAGAAACTATCATCTCAAATTGTTTCCATAAATTATTATTAGTGGCTTTGACAATATCGAATCGTTTTCATCCAATTCCAATAATATCTTTCACATATTACTGAGAATACCCAGTCATTCATTTATAATCATTCATAATCTTTCCTCCACTTGTGCTGCATTTACACCAAAGTTATAAAAAATGTTTATTTTTCCATCCTTATAGATTCTATTAGATTGAACGGAACTTGACCATCACATATACATATGCACATCATGCGTATCTCAAGTGATGTTCAATCTAATAGAATGTGTAAGGATGGAAAAATAAACATTTTGTTGATAACTTTGGTGTAAATGCAACTTTTAGGCTATTCGTGGTTTATACAAATACCTACTATAGATTATCCTGATATCATGATTGTATAATATTTATGTGTGGTAAAATTACCGTACCATCACTTGACTGTTTAAAGGTGCGTAGCCTACAGACTTCTGCGCCACGAGCACGCGCATTCCACTTTCATCACCTGATGCTATGCTTACCATAGTGAGGTCCACGTTATAATGGCAGTGTTTGAATATTGCTATCCTTGTCTATCATTCAACAAAGCAAATAGCGCTCTCTTTCTCGCTTTGCTCTGTTGCCAGATCGACTTTTAACAATGTAGAATTAATAATTAATCAACAAAATATTTCATCTTGATTATAAAAATTCATTATGAAAAATATAATTTCTTTCTTAGTAAATTACTAGTAGTTCTGTGAACAGTAGACCTCACGCAGTATTCTCATCCACAAGTACCTGATTGAAACTATAGACCTTATGGAAATACAGCAATAGACTGGCTTCTCCACACATCTGTGTAGTCACTTGTCAGCTGATTTATGATGAATAATATTATACATTGGTGCATGCAATTTATATTGTGGTTCTGATTTTTTAATATATTATTAGAGTACATAAGAGAAGTCCAGAACCAATTTCTTCATGCAAAATTTCCTTGTGCTAGATACAGGGTGGCCCAAAAACCTCATATTTTCAGCTCATTTTCCAGTTTTCAGCTATTTCTGCCAAATCTCATGATCGGACAGAAAAATTTGCTCTTGCCTTTTTTCTAGAATATGAAATTCTGAATAAAATGAGATTATTAGGAAACTCTCTATCTCCAATGAATAATGAGTTATGATTTTTCAAAAATGAGTGAAATTTGAAGAAAAAATCAATTTTGATGAATTTTAGTTTTTGATCAACAATATCTTCCGATTGTTACCATTTAGATGTATAATTCAAAATCCCTCTGGGCGTAAATTTGTGCTCTACAATCTGAGATCAGGTAGAGCGCTCTATCTCATATAGATTTCCAGGTACACCTTGAGGTGTCCTTAAGCGCGCCTCTCCACTACGAAATACTGAAATGAAGTGCATCTAACGGGTGATTCTCATAGAACATAATCTCATGAACCTATGTCATTATGCGAAATATCAATGTGAGTACAATGTAGTTGGTGATGATAGTTGAAGCTGAAAATTAAGTGTTTTTCACAATACAAGGAGCATTGTTGTCAGGTGTACCTGGAAATCTATATGAGATAGAGCTCTCTAAATGATCTCAGATTGTAGAGCGCAAAAATACGCCCAGAGGGATTTTGAATTATACATCTAAATGGTAACAATCGGAAGATATTGTTGATCAAAATCTAAAATTCATCAGAAATTGATTTTCTCTTCAAATTTCACTCATTTTTGAAAAATCATAAATCAGTATTTATTGGAGATAGAGAGTTCCGAATGATCTCATTTTATTCAGATTTTCATATTCTAGAAAAAAGGCAAAAGCAAATTTGTCTGTCCGATCATGAGATTTGGCAGAAATAACTCAAAACTGGAAAATGAGCTGAAAATACGAGATGTTTGGGCCACCCTGTATGTAGCACAAGGAAATTTTGCAAGAATAAATTGGTTCTGGACTTCTCTTATGTACCCTAATATATTAAAAAATCAGAACTACAATATAAATTGCAAGCACACCCCTTTTTTATGTCTATATTGACTGGACTATTAGGGATACTTGTTTGGTTATTAACATATCCCATAGTACCAATTTTTTAAAAACTTTTCAACCCCATCAGACTATACGGTAAACGTTTTCACACAGATATCTCGCCGACACAAGACAGGATAGAATTTACTCTGATGAACAGTATCAAAGGACGCTGTGGTTTATAACTGCGCCAAGTCTATGTTCACAGAAGTCTACTAATAATAAATTATGAAGAAACAATGTCTACCTTGAGAATATGGAGGCCCGATTTGCATGGTGATGGCATGCTAGCACACCATCTTGTTCTCGCGAGAAAAACTGAGAGTAGAACTGGGCATCACTGTTGGCAACTCTGAGCAGAAGGAGCAGATCTCTTGCTTGTGTCTCCTCACTTGCTTCCACCTGCAATCAATTTATTTATTTCCATTTAAATTTTCTATTTATTCAATTTAGTTATTTAATTCACACATAAAATACAATGAGAGAAAACAGTTTACAATGAATATAACCATAAAAAATCAAGGCATAAGAAGAAATCCTATGGTATGGATTGTTTAGTCCAAATTTCTAGCCGATTTTTCTTAACTCAAGCCGATTTCTGTTGATTACTGTCTGTTTTAGCCGATTTGTGCGGTTACGAATGGCACAGTATGAGAGACTACCTAACCAGCGTCATATAGCTTCACGCACAGCAACTACTACGACTTTCGGATTGGGCATTAGCAGACTGAGGCTTAACCCTTAATTACTAGGCTCGGTGAAAAATCACCAGGGCTTGAGAAATTTCGATGCTCTAGGTTGGCAACGATGCCTACAGATATAAATATAGTTCTTTGTTTGTGCCCTGTGCTAGTTCTACTGTATGTGACTCCGGGTGATTTATCACCCAGCCTAGTAATAGTGTGAGTTTTTTACAATATTGAATGAATTTGTCATTATTTTTTTAGGAAATTGACTATTATCATAGCCACCTCTAATACAAGGCCGTGGTCTACGATATTGCAACGTCGCAGTGTAGGCCTAGAATCTAATACATGATTCATAGAAAAAGATTTAAAAAAATACCAGCTGATCTTTTTCACCAACATTTATTAGATTCTAGGACTACACTGCGACGTTGCAATATCGTGGGCCGCGGGACTTGTATTAGAGGTGGCTATGCTATTATACAATCATTAATTTGTTTGAAAATATATGAAGAATAAAGTTATAATTTGTAGAAAATGGTTGTGCATCTATTATTTTTTGTTGATCTACCAGAAATCATCATCAAATTTTCAGAAAAACAGACATATTTTCAATTATGAAA
>NC_052519.1:5925912-5981271 GCF_014356525.2 Nilaparvata lugens
GGTAACCGTGCTTCACAAGGGTCTATTTTAAAACTGCAAAATGAAAACTTGATGTAATAAAAAATCGAAATTTGAAATAGGCTTATAACCATCCTCGGTTAATGAAGATTCTATATGCAAAATTTCAAATAATCAGTTGAGTATATTTCAGACGTGATGATGCGTCAAACATAATTCCCTATTCCTTACGTGTATAGCCAGTTCTTTCATTTATTTAGTATAGAAAACTGAAGATACATAATACTTGGAAACCTCACAAATCATATTGATTTTTCCAATACATCATTAATTTTATTTTAATTAGGATCCTCCTCAATTTGAGTCAGGCAGCCTTTTGTTTTCCCAATTCCAAACAAATACCTAAAATACTCATTTCACTGGGAATTCGTGTCTGATAGTACATTATAACTGAAGAATATTAATTATTTCTTATTTTTTATTGTGATCTATTCATGTTTTTCTTATGAAATTCAATTATAGGCCTACATCATGAAGACTATGTCCAATTCATTTGTACTGGTGGCAAAATTTTACATTAAAAATAATTATTTGATAAAATCCAAGTTCAATAGTAATGAAAACAATTCCTTCAAAAAATAATTGATAATAATACGTTTCGAGGGAAAAAATTAGGAACAAAAAATGGGAAGCTTTGGGGACTCGAACCGAGGAAGCAGGCCTTTTACCGCTGCGCTACATAGACGTTCGTAAATGATAGTCTCATAACCTGCTCATAAAAATACACACTTTGGGCTATGGAACTTCATGTAGCCTACGGTAGCAAAGATGAATTTGAACATTAATTCTGAAAATCTAGAAGGAAAATTGAATTTGGCTTCCAGGTGCACGAGATTGATATTTTTAGAATCTATGTTCAAAATTTGGAGATCTAAATCATTCCCGTTCTTCCGGTATGCAATCCACAAGTTGACATGTTTTGATGTGAACAATGAACAAACGAACACATGAACAAACACAACCCTACTCTCTCTTATTATATAGATAAGCAGTTTTGGGTGAATGCCTGTTGTTTTTACCTGCATTGTATCCCAGTCAGCAGTAAGGCTTGATTCAAGGCTTGAATAAGAAGCAGCCTTCACTTGTCAATCAAGGCTGAAGTTGAATCCAGCTGAAAACGGTCTTGCTTGACATTCAACTCGAAGTCCCCTTGAATTTCCATACTAGAATCGAAAGCAGCATACCCTTGTTTTTCAAGGCTAACAAACTTGTTTGGAATCGAAATTGAATATGGCATGCTATGTATTCGTTCGAGTTTAGCTTTTATTGCATGGGTCAAACAAGTCTTGACTCTGCCTTGAATACCCCTTGTCAGTTAAAGCCGATTTGAATTGATCTTGAATATTGCTTGCTATGCATTCCCTTGAATTTTGTTTCTATTGTGAGTGTCGAACAATCCTGGAGTAGCCTATTTTACATTGTCTATTTCTCATTGTCACATCCAAAATCTCCTCTAATACAGGGGAGAGGAGATCAACCTGTAGTGTTCATCCCACAGCACAAAAAGTTAAAAAACGTTTAATAAATGTTTAAAATGTAAAATTCGATAAATGTTATGAAAACAACGTTTAATAAACATTAGAAAAGTTTACTAAAATAAATGTTTACTCACTCTATAAACGTTTAATAAACGTCTAGAATGTATATTGCTGATAAACGTTATAAAAACAACGTTTGATAAACGTTAGAAATGTTTACTAAAATAAACGTTAGAAAAGTTGGTAGGCTACTACCTAAGTGAAAATGTTAAAAGTGAGAATCAAACATCTTTTTCAGAAGGTGTCTCCTCCTCCCTCACCAGTGTAACTTATCCCTGAAAATGTCTCAATTTAGGCTTTCTGACCAATAATTCCTAAGTGGAATTGAATTCCAACCCCTTCTCTATCTTCTTCAAAAATTGTCTCCAACTCACCTTTTATCGAGATAAAGGAAATGTTTTACACAAATAAATTATTGAAAGAATAAGACTTTGATATTGTCAATATCACTTTTATTTATTCGAAAATTATTTATAATTCAGAACCAGGTTTCATGGTAAAACCTACCACATCTTCAGCTGAACTAATAAGTTTGTTGTTATTGGAGGAACAGGAATTCAATTTTAGGTTATGTGTTGGGATTGTATAGGGAAGGAGAATGAAATTTGTTAGTGGGAATGGATGAATTAACGATGAAATTAAACTATGTTAATATTTGAAGAATGGAAAATTACATTTTAAATGGAAATCTAGACATCTTAAAAAAAATATATATATATACATCAAATTTGTTGGTAGCTTACTGGTGATTGTATGATCATTTATGGTTTTGAAATTCTGTCTCAATTCTAAAGGTTATAATAATATTATAAAATTATAAAAACAAAGGATATTATTATGAAAACAATTCATAATAATTGTGATTAGTCTAATCTAAAACACAATAAGATAATCAGTCTTATCTAAATTTTTTTTTCCTCAATGTTACCTTTAGGTTGGTACTGGTCATGGCACCAACTTGAATATAACTTAATTTGAGAAATTTATCAAACTAGAATATTAAATTTCACTTAACCTTATAAGGTGCTTAATATAGTAGGGGAGAGGGGAGAGAACTTAATAAGAAATTTGATAAAGGGGTGGGGGATCTTAGTAATTGAATTATTCTGTTCAACTTTCAGGTTAATTATTATTGCTAGTGGGAGATCATGGCCTGAAATTGAGATCCCTCTAGGGTTCAAAAGTTGAGTAATACTAGATATTGGAGCTGAGTATGAACATGATATTACCCACTGCCCACTTGTTATGTTAGGTTATATTGGCCAGATCTTGTAATGGAAATTGAATTGGAATGTTATCAAATAGACATATTGTTTTATACTTAAAACTATGAGTTTGTGAGCAAGTAGTATGATAATATTTCAGTTGAGATTTATATAGATACTCAAGTCAATTCTTATCAAAAATCTGAGATTCTAATAATGTATATGAACAATTAATTTAAAATTAGGAACTAATGTAATTGGTCTACCTGAACTAAGTGATATACCCTAAAAGTAGAAGAACAATATAATTGAGCTTATGTGGATTGTTTCATAGACTATGACTAGAATAAACAACTATAATAAGTTCTCAAGATAATGGTGATAACTGTTATTGATTTGTGAAGTTATCTACTTGTTATATATCATTAATCAATTGCTTATCCTACAATTTGCTTGGATTTTGAAAAAAAGAGAGAAAGGTGATCCCTCTTGGTTCAAAAGTTAAGTAATACTAAATATTGGAGCTAAGTATGAAAATGATATTACCCACTGTCCACTTGTTATGTTAGGTTATATTGGCCAGATCTTGTAATGGGAACTGAATTGGAATGTTATCAAATAGGCAATAATTTTTCATACTTAAAACTATGAGTAGTTGTGAGCAAGCAGTATGATAATATTCTAGTTGAGATTTACATAGATACTCAAGTCAAATTCTTATCTAAAATCTGAATTATAATAATGGATATGTACAAATTAATTTAAAATAAGGAACTAATATAATTGGGTCTACCTGAACTAATTGATATACCCTAAAATTAAAACAATATAATTGAGCTTATATGGATTGTTTCATAGACTATGGACTAGAATAACACTATAATAAGTTCTCAAGTTAATGGTCATAGCTGTTATTGATTTGTGGAAGTTATCTACTTGTTATATATCATTGATAATTTGCTTATCCTACAATTTGCTTGGATTTTGAAAAAAAAGAGAAAGGTGATCCCTCTTGGGTTCAAAAGTTGAGTAATACTAGATATTGGAGCTAAGTATGAAATAATATTACCCATGTCCACTTGTTATGTTAGGTTATATTGGCCAGATCTTGTAATGGAAATTGAATTGGAATGTTATCAAATAGACAATAATTGTTTATACTTAAAACTATGAGTAGTTGCAAGTAGTATGATAATATTTTAGTTGAGATTTATATAGATACTCAAGTCAAATTCTTATCAAAAATCTGAGATTCTAATAATGTATATGAACAAATTAATTAAAATTAGGAACTAATGTAATTGGGTCTACCTGAACTAAGTGATATACCCTAAAAGTAGAAGAACAATATAATTGAGCTCATGTGGATTGTTTCATAGACTATGAACTAGAATATAACAACTATAATAAGTTCACAAGTTAATGGTGATGACTGGTATTGATTCGTTCAAGTTATCTACTTGTTATATATCAATTTGCTTATCCTACAATTAAAATATTCTACTTGTTCATTCAAGCTTGTGGATTCTGTGTCTGTTTTTAATTTGAAGATTTCAATGGCTTCAAGTACATTGAGGAGTTTGCTTTTTTGGCCTGTGTGCAATATTTGGATGTTATTGTTGGGGTTGAAATTGTGTCCAGAGTTTATAAGGTGTTCTGCAAATTTGGAAGTATCTAGTTTTTTTGTTTTTGAAGGCTGATATGTGTTCTTGTATTCTAGTTTTGAACTTTCTCCCTGTTTGTCCAATATAGCTAGCATTGCAGTCTCCACAATCAGTCTATGGACTCCACTTTTGTTTTCTATTCTGATGGGTCTTTGGAATTGAAAATGCAGTTGAGTAGTGATGAGGTCTTGTAGGCTACATTCAAACCTTTCTTTTTAATAAGTTTACCTATTTTGTCTGATACTTGGCCTATGTAGGGAATGGTAATCCAAGTATTGTTTTCATCTTTAGTGAGTGAGACTGTTGATTTCATTGTGTAATGCATTTTCCTCTTCTTAAGAAGTTTGATGATGGTTAATGATACTCAACTATTGGCTGCTCATCTTGATAAAAATACTGAAATCAGTGAAGACAGACTTTTAAGCAACAAGTGTGCTGATATTTTAGTAAGATACCTGAACTCAAAAAAGACTACCCCACAAAAGGAAATGAATGTACTCAAAACATTGAAATACAAAGTACAAAACAATGACCTAATAGTAACCATCAGACAAAGGAAATTCCACAGTCATCCTCAACAACAAGATTACACAGACAAAGTTGAACATTTTATTAGAGAGAACAAATTCAAACCAATTGACAAAGATCCACAGAGAAATTCAATCAGGAAGTGAAAAAATCTTTAACCAATACTAAGACATTATTCACTTCATGGGAAAAGAGAAATTGATATCAATGAATGCTTCAACCCCAAGACTTTTTGGGCTACCAAAACTCCACAAAGCAGGTATACCAATCAGACCTGTAGTTTCATACATAAACTCTCCTTCTCATAAACTTGCTCACAAAATCAATAGCATATTCAGGAACAGCACATCATTTCAACCCAGATTCGGAATCAAAAACTCAGTAGAACTGGTGGAAAAACTATCAAAGATACCAGCCCCTACCACACACAACTGGTGTCTTTTGACATAAAGAACCTCTTCACCAGTATACCAGCAACAGAAAGTGTTCACCTAGCTACAAGAATCCTCCACACAACTTCCATGGACAACAACAAAATACAGGAATTGAATCAGCTTCTTCAAATTCAACAACAGGATGTTCCAACAAGAAGGAGGTCTAGCAATGGGATCATCATTGTCTCCACTGTTGGCTGAAATCTTTATGGACACCTGGAGCATAGATATGTGAAGAACCTCTGTTTAAGGACAATATCAAGTACTGGTTCAGGTATGTAGATGACATCATTTGCCTCTGGGGAGGAACCAACAGACAACTGGACTCCTTCCACAATATCATAAACAAAATCCACAAAACATCATATTCACAATGGAAATAGAATCAGATCACCAAATTAATTTCCTAGACTTGACCATTTCACATGAGAAAAATACACATGATTCAAGATTTTCAGAAAACCCACAAACACAGACACTCTCATTCCATCCCTCATGTCACCCATTCAATCATAAAATGGCAGCTTTCCATTCCATGATAGACAGACTCATTAAAATACCACAAGACCACAAGATTATAACAAAGAACTGAATACTATTTTTGAATTGGGAAAAACAACAATATAGCAGGAGAACCATCATCAAACTTCTTAAGAAGAGGAAAATGCATTACACAATGAATCAACAGTCTCACTCACTAAAGATGAAAACAATACTTGGATTACCATTCCCTACATAGGCCAAGTATCAGACAAAATAGGTAAACTTATTAAAAAGAAAGGTTTGAATGTAGCCTACAAGACCTCATCACTACTCAACTGCATTTTCAATTCCAAAGACTCCATCAGAATAGAAAACAAAAGTGGAGTCTATAGACTAAATTGTGGAGACTGCAATGCTAGCTATATTGGACAACAGGGAGAAAGTTCAAAACTAGGATACAAGAACACATATCAGCCTTCAAAAACAAAAAACTAGATACTTCCAAATTTGCAGAACACCCTCATAAACTCTGGACACAATTTCAACCCCAACAATAACATCCAAATATTGCACACAGGCCAAAAAGCAACTCTCAATGTACTTGAAGCCATTGAAATCTTCAAATTAAAAACAGACACAGAATCCACAAGCTTGAATGAACAAGTAGAATATTTCAATTGTAGGATAAGCAAATTGATATATAACAAGTAGATAACTTGAATGAATCAATACCAGTCATCACCATTAACTTGTGAACTTATTATAGTTGTTATATTCTAGTTCATAGTCTATGAAACAATCCACATGAGCTCAATTATATTGTTCTTCTACTTTTAGGGTATATCACTTAGTTCAGGTAGACCCAATTACATTAGTTCCTTATTTTAAATTAATTTGTTCATATACATTATTAGAATCTCAGATTTTTGATAAGAATTGACTTGAGTATCTATATAAATCTCAACTAAAATATTATCATACTACTTGCTCACAACTACTCATAGTTTTAAGTATAAACAATTATTGTCTATTGATACATTCCAATTCAATTTCCCTTACAAGATCTGGCCAATATAACCTAAACTAACACTCACTTCTGTGGGTCACGGGGTAAAGTATGCAATCTGCAGTACAGCAAATCATACTCTGTCTCAGTGTGTTTTCTGCCTCTATGCCCCCCCCCCCGTACAAAACCTTACTGGGAGGGGTAAGGTGGAAAAATCAATAGCTATTATATTTCAAATAGCACCTATTAGATGTACAACAATATTGTGTCTGTGAAAATCAATACAAAACCTTACTGGGAGGGGTAAGGTGAAAAAATCAATAGCTATTATATTTCAAATAGCACCTATTAGATGTACAACAATATTGTGTCTGTGAAAATCAATACTTGGACACTGAGCGCTGTAATAGATGACAACTGTTACTACTTCTTAAATATTTAATTTCAATAGCCTATTTCATATTATTATGTCTGTGAAATCAATACTTGGAGTGCGCGTGCGCACACACACACACGCTCCCCTGTGCCAGGGGAAGTGGGAAAAAAGATTTGGTGGTTAGCCTAAAATCTTCTATAGTAGTAGTTTGAGGATAGAGAAGAAAATTGAGGGAAAATGAGGCGGGGTGCGTGCGCACCCCTGCGCTTATGGCGGGAACAGAAATGGAGGGAACTCCTCCTTATTTGAGGTTAGGAAAGATGGAGGGAAATTTAAAAATATTTAATTACAATAGCCTATTTTCATATTATGTCTGTCTGTCTGTGAAAATCAATACTTGGAGCGCGCGCGCGCACGCGCAGCTGGAACAAAAATGGAGGGAACTTCTTTATTTGAGGTTAGGAAAAATGGCGGGAAGAAAATGGAGGGAAATTTGTTTGAGGTTAGGAAAGATGGCGGGAAATTTAGGCGGGAAAAGGTCAGATGACATCACTGAACAGCTGCAAGGTCAAGTGACGTCACTGGTCAGCTGTGATGGAGGGGCGGGGGGGAGGGGGAGGGGGGGAAAACAGCTGATTTGAATCGCATCTTCCCCTTTTTCTCCTACTGCCATGACCAGTACCAACCTAAAGGTAACATTGAGGAAAAAAAAATTAGATAAGACTGATTATCTTATTGTGTTTTAGATTAGACTAATCACAATTATTATGAATTGTTTTCATAATAATATCCTTTGTTTTTATAATTTTATAATATTATTATAACCTTTAGAATTGAGACAGAATTTCAAAACCATAAATGATTATACAATCACCAGTAAGCTACCAACCAAATTTGATGTATATATATATTTTTTAAGATGTCTAGATTTCCATTTAAAATGTAATTTTCCATTCTTCAAATATTAACATAGTTTAATTTCATCATTAATTCATCCATTCCCACTAACAAATTTCATTCTCCTTCCCCTATACAATCCCAACATATAACCTAAAATTGAATTTCCTGTTCCTCCAATAACAACAAACTTATTAGTTCAGCTGAAGATGTGGTAGGTTTTACCATGAAACCTGGTTCTGAATTATAAATTAATTTTCGAAGAATAAAAGTGATATTGACAATATCAAAGTCTTATTCTTTCAATTATGGAAAAATATCACAACATCTCATACCATACAATCAAATCACAAATAAATTAAGACTAAAATTTTTTTGAGTTTTCCAAAAAGTCTCACTTTAAGCTTTTTGTTGATCAATTCGGGTGCAGAATTGCAATTCAAATACTTTTTGTCTTTTGCGAAAATCGTCTACAATGCACTGTTAACGATATAATTGACATTTCGCGCTAAATCCAGAGGGACTGAATAAATTTGCGAGATGTTCAAGTTTCCCAAAAAAGTCAAAAAATTGTATTTCTAATCAATAGTTCGGATGCAGAATTGAATTTCAAACACTCTTTGTCTTTTGCGAAAATCGTCTACAAGTCACTGTTGATGATATAATAGACCTTTCGCGCTAATTTTAATCCATAGGGACTTAGAAAAAATTTGACCGATTTCTAAGTTTCCCAAAAATGTTCAAAAAAGCAGTCTTTTATTACTTATTCGGCTACAGAAGTAGATTTCCAGCACTTCTTATCCATGCAAAAATCCCGTCAGACGGGCCGTTGACAGGCTACTAACGTTTAAAATTTTAAATAATTGGTAATTGATGATGGAAAATTTTGAAAAAAATCCTTAACGATTCAGTTTATGTTATAAACATTGTCCTAGAATTTCAAATGTTTCCATCCAAAATTGAGAAAGTTATATCATTTTTTCAAATTAGATTCCAGTTTGTGCTGAAAATGTCACAAGGAACACACCAAGCCTATGGAATAATTTTCAAGTTCTAAATTCAAATAATAATAAACTACTATTTTATTGATTCCAACATTATTTCAGTGGAAGCACAAATGTCCCCCATGAAGAAATCATCAATCTGCCCCAGAAATATAGACTGTTTTAATGTTAACAATAAAGATTGTCTATATCAATAACTTTGAAGTTCCCGGGGTGATGCATGCTTTTGCACTTGAGCGGCAGCCATTAAAAAGATTTCCTGTTTTCTTTCAGTTTGAACGTGAAGCCTCAAGATCTCGAGATTAGGTACATTTCAAGAAGATTATCTTTCTTATTCTATCAAAAAGGATGATAATAGAAGGCTTCTCCTTTTATTTGTTTCTATTATCTTCTTTAGAAATATTACAAATATTATGATTTGAATGGTAATAAACTGGCTATTTTATTTGATAATCATTTCTTGTCTTATCAGTAGTAGAATATTGATACAGCTCAGTTCAAATTCCAATATCTCTCAAGCCTTCCTTGCTGTATAGTTTGTATATTCATTGTCTGTCTTGAATTTTCCAGTGAATTACAGCAGGCCTATGATGACTGTATAACACAGCGGCTCACTTTGGATATGGCAATAACCAGGTAATGTTTCACATAATATTATAAAAGTGTCAAAAAGAATAATTCCAGATCTTAATACTAAAAAATTGCGAACATAGGCCTATAACCATCCTTGGGAAATTAAGAAACTTTATGAAAAATTTCAAGTTAATCAGTTGTCTAGTTCAGATGTCATGATGTATCTATTATTGTGTATTTCCTATCCAGTTGGCCTACATATATATAGGATAAGCCAATAATTCTTTCCTTTATAGTATTATCATAGCCACCTTTAATACTGAGGTAATTAGAGGTGGCTATGGTATCATAGATAGATAGACACAACATATGAGTAGAAGATAAAGATAGAAAATAAACCGTTGAACACACAGTTTTATCGATGACTACTCAAGCAAAGTATTACAAAAAACTTGAAGGACTGAAAACTTGAAGGACTGAAGGACTTAAAGAACGTTGAAAACTTGAAGGACTGAAAATTTGGAGTACTTAAAACCAGAAAAATTTTGAACTTGACAAACTGAAAACTTGACATACTGGGATCTTGAAGAACTAAAAATAGGCCTTTAACTATCCTCAGTTTTCCAAGAATCTTCATACAAAATTTTATTCCAAATCAATAAGTTTAGTAGTTCAGACAGTCATATGCTCAGTCAGTTTTCGAGTATGGAATTAGGGTGTGGGGTGGTGCATTCATAAAAAAATGAATTTTATTCAAAAGGGTATTCTCAAGGCAGCCTTGGAAGTGCACAGACGATACTCTAGTCACCAACTTTTTCTGGAATCTGGAGTTA
Organism: Nilaparvata lugens; assembly: GCF_014356525.2. Classification (NCBI taxonomy): domain Eukaryota; kingdom Metazoa; phylum Arthropoda; class Insecta; order Hemiptera; family Delphacidae; genus Nilaparvata; species Nilaparvata lugens. The sequence goes on from NC_052519.1 coordinate 5,936,472, forward strand.
TGACAGTCTGACAGCTATATATTAGAATTCTCATTAAATATGTCAGCAATCATAATTATACAATGCATCAAACTAATTATATTTTCAGATCTGCAAAGAGATATATTGTTCCTCGAACTGACTTAACTATATGCAGAAGACAATTCAACTACACAGTAAATAAACTAATAAATATTATCCCTGAACATTTTATAAGAATGAAACCCTCAAAAGCACTTGGAACGAAAATTGAAAACTGGATCAAGACCGAAAATGTTGTAGTCAAAATATATTTTTAATTCTAGGCATTTATCAATTCTTTATTTTCAAGTTTCATGCTATTATTCCCCCCTTTACTAACTGAAAGTTGTCTCTCAGACTGAATTCAATTTATATAATGTTATCCTGTCTTCTTCTGCTTCAATCGTCCAATTGGTTGGCAGCTTTCCATCTTTGTCTGTCCAGAGCCAGCTGTTTTAGTTGGGTATAGCTCTGGACCCCAAGATCCCGGAATATCTGCTTCAAATATTGTAGCCGGGGTCTTCCACGAGCCCGTTGTCCACTGATTGCACCTTCCAGTATTGTTAGCGTGAATTCGCTGTGTCTTATAATATGTCCTATCCAAGAATGCCGTCTGTCCCTAAGAGATTTCAATAGAGTTTTTTGTGTCTCTTCAGCCCTTTGAAATACTTCTTCATTTGTTATTCTATCGGTCCATTTTATTTTCAGCATTTGCCTCCAACACCATACTTCAAATGCATTGATTGCCTTTTCTTCCGCCTTACCGATAGTCTATGTCTCTGAGCCATATAGTGCAATACTCCTATATGATATAGTTATCCTGTACTGTATTTCAAATTGTTGATGTATCAAAATGGATATTTGTTTAAGGAATTATATTTCATCTATGTTTATGCTATGAACTACTCCACTATCGTGTTTTTTTTTGAAAGTGAATTCTAATTTTTTGTTGAAGTATTTGCTAAATTTTTGTTTCATACAGAGTTACTTATTTTTCTATTTGTCTTAAATTGGAGTGCTTAGACTACTGGATGCTCGTTGCTAGCGCACAAACTTTGTTTTGCTGGCAACGCCAATATTATATATTAGATTATTATTTAGTTTCAAAACTGTTATTAGCTTATTATTATTTAGCTTATGTGATTTTGTTAGTAAATTTATAATGTATGAAACTGAATTTTGATGACAACAAGGATAGGAAACCAACTCTTTTCTTTATAATAGATTGATTATTATTTATTTTAGAATTCTTCCCTCATTTGTATTATAGACTAGCAGGTAACCTGTGCTCAGCAAGGGTCAAGTTGAGACAAACTGAAAACTTGAAGAGCTTAAAATAGGCCTAATATAACCATCCTTGAAAATTAAGAAACAATATATGCAAAATTTAAAGTTAATCAGTCCAGTAGTTCAGACGTGTTGATGCGTCATACTTGAATTTCCTATCCCGTACGTGTATAATTAATAAGTTCTTTCCTTCATTATAGTGAGAATTATCGATGATGAATTATGAGTTCTAGAGGGCTACGTAACAAATATGAAGGTAGGAAATTAATAAATGGTTTGATAAATATAAAAAATAATACATGCATGGGGAAACTTCTAAAAATATCCGAGGAATATTTATTTAGCAACATAGAATGTGTAAAACAATTACGGAAAAACATATATATGGATATGTATGGTAACATAAGGAAACGTACCTATATAGATACTTAGCAATTCATTGCAGTCAATCATGTTAAGTTCTTCAGTTAATTGACCGAGCGAAGTGAGGTCTAAGATTCAAGTCGACGGTTTGGCATTTCTCTTAATGTTTAAATGTTTGAATGTTTGTATGTTTGAATGTTTGTATGTTTGAATGTTTAAATGTTTAAATGTTTAAATGTTTAAATGTTTGAATGTTTAAATGTTTAAATGTTTAAATGTTTAAATGTTTAAATGTTTAAATGTTTAAATGTTTAATTTTAAATGTTTAAATGTTTAAATGTTAAATGTTTAAATGTTTAAATGTTGAATGTTTAAATGTTTAAATGTTTAAATGTTTAAAGTTTAAATGTTTAAATGTTTAAATGTTTAAATTTTAATGTTTAAATGTTTAAATGTTTAAATGTTTAAATGTTTAAATGTTTAATGTTAAATGTTTAAATGTTTAAAGTTTAAATGTTAAATGTTTAAATGTTTAAATGTTTAAATGTTTAAATGTTTAAATGTTTAAATGTTAAATGTTTAAATGTTTAAATGTTGAATGTTTAAATGTTTAAATGTTTAAATGTTTAAAGTTTAAATGTTTAAATGTTTAAATGTTTAAATGTTTAAATGTTTAAATGTTAAATGTTTAAATGTTAAATGTTTAAATGTTTAAATGTTTAAATGTTTAAATGTTTAAATGTTTAAATGTTTAAATGTTTAAATGTTTAAATGTTTAAATGTTTAAATGTTTAAATGTTTAAATGTTTAAATGTTTAAATGTTTAATGTTTAAATGTTTAAATGTTTAAATGTTTAAATGTTTAAATGTTTAAATGTTTAAATGTTTAAATGTTTAAATGTTTAAATGTTTAAATGTTTAATGTTTAAATGTTAAATGTTTAAATGTTTAAATGTTTAAATGTTTAAATGTTTAAATGTTTAAATGTTTAAATGTTAAATGTTTAAATGTTTAAATGTTTAAATGTTTAAATGTTTAAATGTTTAAATGTTTAAATGTTAAATGTTTAAATGTTTAAATGTTTAAATGTTTAAATGTTTAATGTTTAATGTTTAAATGTTTAAATGTTTAAATGTTTAAATGTTTAAATGTTTAAATGTTAAATGTTTAATGTTAAATGTTTAATGTTTAAATGTTTGAATGTTTGAATGTTTAAATGTTTGAATGTTTGAATGTTTAAATGTTTAAATGTTTAAATGTTTAAATGTTAAATGTTTAAATGTTTAAATGTTTAAATGTTTAAATGTTTAAATGTTTAAATGTTTAATGTTTAATGTTTAAATGTTTAAATGTTTAAATGTTTAAATGTTTAAATGTTTAAATGTTAAATGTTTAAATGTTTAAATGTTTAAATGTTTAAATGTTTAAATGTTTAAATGTTTAAATGTTTAAATGTTTAAATGTTTAAATGTTTAATGTTTAAAGTTTAAATGTTTAAATGTTTAAATGTTTAAATGTTTAATGTTAAATGTTTAAATGTTTAAATGTTTAAATGTTTAAATGTTTAAATGTTTAAATGTTTAAATGTTTGAATGTTTAAATGTTTAAATGTTTAAATGTTTAAATGTTTAAATGTTTAAATGTTTAAATGTTTAAATGTTTAAATGTTTAATGTTTAAATGTTTAAATGTTTAAATGTTTAAATGTTTAAATGTTTAAATGTTTAAATGTTTAAATGTTTAAATGTTTAATGTTTAAATGTTTAATGTTTAAATGTTTAAATGTTTAAATGTTTAAATGTTTAAATGTTTAAATGTTTAAATGTTTAAATGTTTAATGTTTAATGTTTAAATGTTTAAATGTTTAAATGTTTAAATGTTTAAATGTTTAAATGTTTAAATGTTTAAAATGTTTCAATGTTTAAATGTTTAAATGTTTAAATGTTTAAATGTTTAAATGTTTAAATGTTCAAATGTTTAAATGTTTAAATGTTTAAATGTTTAAATGTTAAATGTTTAAATGTTTAAATGTTTAAATGTTTAAATGTTTGAATATATAAAGTTTAAATGTTTAAATGTTGAATGTTTAAATGTTTAAATGTTTAAATGTTTAAATGTTTAAATGTTTAAATGTTTAAATGTTTAAATTTTAAATGTTTAAATGTTTAAATGTTTAAATGTTTAAATGTTTAAATTAATGTTTGAATGTTTATATGTTGCGCATTTACGGCAAAACGCAGTAATAGATTTTCATGAAATTTGACAGGTATGTTCCTTTTTTAATTGCGCGACGACGTATATAATAATAATAATAATTTATTTGCCAAAAACAAATTTACATTATAAAACTTACTATAATTTAAATTATACAATACAATTCGAATAAATAAATATTACTTGTTGGCACAGCCGGCAAGGAAAACCTGAGCGCCTGCTGCGAGTTCAAAAGCTAAAAATGAACTATTACATTCGTGGAGACAAATACAGAATAAAAAATATAATAAGAATTTCGGTTTTAAGACAGAGTACAATTGATGAATTTTCTGTGATTTTACTTTATTGTGGTTGTTATACATATATATTTGGTTATTAGAATTTATACTTTAGGTAATGAGAAGTAAATGTGCTGTTTAGTCCAATACAAGGTTTTTTGAAATTTTGCATTCCAAGAATAATATAAAAGGAAAAAGGAGCCTCCTTCATACGCCAATATTAGAGTAAAAATCAGACTATAGAATTATTCATCATAAATCAGCTGACAAGTGATTACACAGATGTGTGGAGAAGCCAGTCTATTTACTGTATTTCCATAAGGTCTATAGTTTCAATCAGGTACTTGTGGATGAGAATACTGCGTGAGGTCTTTTTACAACAGCGCGACTGCCGGAAGGTTGAAACAACACCAAAACCAGCTCTGTAACTTGTTTAATAAGATTTATATGAATTTTCAAAGTTGTAAAGTCCTTTATTTTGAATTACCCGGTATTATTACATAATCTTGTCATTCATTTATAATAATAATAATAAAAATAATAAATCACTACTAATTTTCAAAATCAGTTTAAGATACTGCAATGTTATAACTATGGAGAAACTATCATCTCAAATTGTTTCCATAAATTATTATTAGTGGCTTTGACAATATCGAATCGTTTTCATCCAATTCCAATAATATCTTTCACATATTACTGAGAATACCCAGTCATTCATTTATAATCATTCATAATCTTTCCTCCACTTGTGCTGCATTTACACCAAAGTTATAAAAAATGTTTATTTTTCCATCCTTATAGATTCTATTAGATTGAACGGAACTTGACCATCACATATACATATGCACATCATGCGTATCTCAAGTGATGTTCAATCTAATAGAATGTGTAAGGATGGAAAAATAAACATTTTGTTGATAACTTTGGTGTAAATGCAACTTTTAGGCTATTCGTGGTTTATACAAATACCTACTATAGATTATCCTGATATCATGATTGTATAATATTTATGTGTGGTAAAATTACCGTACCATCACTTGACTGTTTAAAGGTGCGTAGCCTACAGACTTCTGCGCCACGAGCACGCGCATTCCACTTTCATCACCTGATGCTATGCTTACCATAGTGAGGTCCACGTTATAATGGCAGTGTTTGAATATTGCTATCCTTGTCTATCATTCAACAAAGCAAATAGCGCTCTCTTTCTCGCTTTGCTCTGTTGCCAGATCGACTTTTAACAATGTAGAATTAATAATTAATCAACAAAATATTTCATCTTGATTATAAAAATTCATTATGAAAAATATAATTTCTTTCTTAGTAAATTACTAGTAGTTCTGTGAACAGTAGACCTCACGCAGTATTCTCATCCACAAGTACCTGATTGAAACTATAGACCTTATGGAAATACAGCAATAGACTGGCTTCTCCACACATCTGTGTAGTCACTTGTCAGCTGATTTATGATGAATAATATTATACATTGGTGCATGCAATTTATATTGTGGTTCTGATTTTTTAATATATTATTAGAGTACATAAGAGAAGTCCAGAACCAATTTCTTCATGCAAAATTTCCTTGTGCTAGATACAGAGTGGCCCAAAAACCTCATATTTTCAGCTCATTTTCCAGTTTTCAGCTATTTCTGCCAAATCTCATGATCGGACAGAAAAATTTGCTCTTGCCTTTTTTCTAGAATATGAAATTCTGAATAAAATGAGATTATTAGGGAACTCTCTATCTTCAATGAATAATGAGTTATGATTTTTCAAAAATGAGTGAAATTTGAAGAAAAAATCAATTTTGATGAATTTTGGTTTTTGATCAACAATATCTTCTGATTGTTACCATTTAGATGTATAATTCAAAATCCCTCTGGGCGTATTTTTGCGCTCTACAATCTGAGATCATTTAGAGAGCTCTATCTCATATAGATTTCCAGGTACACCTGACAACAATGCTCCTTGTATTGTGAAAAACACTTAATTTTCAGCTTCAACTACCATCACCAACTACATTGTACTCACATTGATATTTCGCATAATGACATAGGTTCATGAGATTTATGTTCTATTGTACTATTTCGTAGTGGAGAGGCGCACTTAAGGACACCTCAAGGTGTACCTGGAAATCTATATGAGATAGAGCGCTCTACCTGATCTCAGATTGTAGAGCACAAATTTACGCCCAGAAGGATTTTGAATTATACATCTAAATGGTAACAATCGGAAGATATTGTTGATCAAAATCTAAAATTCATCAGAAATTGATTTTCTCTTCAAATTTCACTCATTTTTGAAAAATCATAAATCAGTAGCCTACTTATTGGAAATAGAGAGTTCCGAATGATCTCATTTTATTAAGATTTTCATATACTAGAAAAAAGGGGAGCAATTTTTCTGTCCGATCATGAGATATGGCAGAAATAACTCAAAACTGGAAAATGAGCTGAAAATACGAGATGTTTGGGCCACCCTGTATGTAGCACAAGGAAATTTTGCAAGAAGAAATTGGTTCTGGACTTCTCTTATGTACCCTAATATATTAAAAAATCTGAACTACAATATAAATTGCAAGCACACCCCTTTTTTATGTCTATATTGACTGGACTATTAGGGATACTTGTTTGGTTATTAACATATCCCATAGTACCAATTTTTTAAAAACTTTTCAACCCCATCAGACTATACGGTAAACGTTTTCACACAGATATCTCGCCGACACAAGACAGGATAGAATTTACTCTGATGAACAGTATCAAAGGACGCTGTGGTTTATAACTGCGCCAAGTCTATGTTCACAGAAAGTCTACTAATAATAAATTATGAAGAAACAATGTCTAACCTTGAGAATATGGAGGCCCGATTTGCATGGTGATGGCATGCTAGCACACCATCTTGTTCTCGCGAGAAAAACTGAGAGTAGAACTGGGCATCACTGTTGGCAACTCTGAGCAGAAGGAGCAGATCTCTTGCTTGTGTCTCCTCACTTGCTTCCACCTGCAATCAATTTATTTATTTCCATTTATAATTTTCTATTTATTCAATTTAGTTATTTAATTCAACACATAAAAATACAATGAGAGAAAACAGTTTACAATGAATATAACCATAAAAAATCAAGGCATAAGAAGAAATCCTATGGTATGGATTGTTTAGTCCAAATTTCTAGCCGATTTTTCTTAACTCAAGCCGATTTCTGTTGATTACTGTCTGTTTTAGCCGATTTGTGCGGTTACGAATGGCACAGTATGAGAGACTACCTAACCAGCGTCATATAGCTTCACGCACAGCAACTACTACGACTTTCGGATTGGGCATTAGCAGACTGAGGCTTAACCCTTAATTACTAGGCTCGGTGAAAAATCACCCAGGGCTTGAGAAATTTCGATGCTCTAGGTTGGCAACGATGCCTACAGATATAAATATAGTTCTTTGTTTGTGTCCCTGTGCTAGTTCTACTGTATTGTGACTCCCTGGGTGATTTATCACCCAGCCTAGTAATAGTGTGAGTTTTTCAAATATTGAATGAATTTGTCATTATTTTTTTAGGAAATTGACTATTATCATAGCCACCTCTAATACAAGGCCGTGGTCTACGATATTGCAACGTCGCAGTGTAGGCCTAGAATCTAATACATGATTCATAGAAAAAGATTTAAAAAAATACCAGCTGATCTTTTTCACCAATCATTTATTAGATTCTAGGCCTACACTGCGACGTTGCAATATCGTGGGCCGCGGTAATTAAGGCTTAATCCTGTGTTTGGGGGGTATCCGTCCCCAGAAGGACCCGCACCATCCTTGCTCAACTGAGATCGGGCTACTCTGTGATTGTGAACAGTTACATGTCCAGAATCACTGATGGTGTGCATGATTCATGTCCCGACCCCACAGCACAGAGCATCTTTTCAGCTGCCCCTCGTAGCCGACACTACTGACAGCCGCCAGCCCCTGTGGGGTGGCCCGCTTCCTGGGCCTTGAGCCGGAGGAGGAGTGAAACAACAGGGTTCCCCAAGCTGCTACAATGAAATTTAGAACATGTTGATCCCTGGACCAATTAAGCGGCCCATAGACGAACAACTTGGTTGGCAACCCAGTTGCTAAAGTGCTAAAAAGCATTTTTAGGTTTCATTTCACAGTAAACGAAAACTAGGTTTGAAAGGCAGTTGGGTTATTGAGTGGCAGTTATCTAGTAGGATGATTTTAAAATGGTTCTGTAATATAATTGTTTAATGGTTTAGAATCTACTGTTGCTCAAATCCAGGTTACTTCATTAAATCAAGCCTTTTCACTTATCACAGTAATAGTAAACCAGGGAGCAGAATCTCAAAACACAATATAATTTTATGTATGCTGAGTAACAATTATTAAGTTTTGACTAAAATAAAATGAGAACTTTTATTGAGCTTAAACAATTTGTTGGAGGAATTTTTATTTGAAGTAGCCTACCTATTTCTTCAACTTCTTAAGTGAAGGCTAATCGTTCTTGTTCTTCTTTTAATGTTGTTCAGGTTAAAAGGTTAATCGTTCTTGTTCTTCTATTAAATGTTGTTCTCCTATAAAAACATTAAAATTTTGTGTAAACAATAAATCTGTGATGTAACACTTTTTCATAAGCCTGTTATTATGAAGCATAGACCTGTTAAAAAATGGAATATATGCTCTCAACTTAAATGGAGGATTATACATAAGCCTTCTTTATTCATAATCAGGTTATATTATATAAAAGCCTTATTTATTCACAACCAGGTTCGTCACATAGTTACTATAGTTCAATAAAAGATATCGCTCATTTTCTGTGAATGTCGAGTGTAAACGCTACAGCAGCAGAGCTGATCGGGAAATGAAGTTGACAAAAGCAGTTTGACCGTCTGTGAGAAACAGTGGCCAACCAAGTTGGCAACTAGGTTGCCAACCAAGTTGTTCGTCTATGGGCCGTTTTAAAGCAGCAGGCAATGAAAGTGACCAGTACAGTCACAGTGACAATTTATTCCGATGAGCCGTGCTGAGTGAGAACAGTCTAATCAGTATTCTCCAAAACCAGGATATAGTTGGCTTCATCAAATCACGGAGAATCAGCCGTAATTATTGGTGTAGAAGTAGAATACATGTATAGTGAGGCCCAAGCTATAATGGCAGTATTTGATTACCGTAACATTTGTGTTGCTATCCTTGTATACAGAATGGCCCATAAGTCAGTTGACAAATATGCATCTAATCAAATAATACACAACAGAATGCAATACATGTATTATTAATTGAAGTTGGAATGATGTATTTGATGTAATCTAACCCAATATGTGAAGAATATTCTTGTTTTTAGATCCTCAAGATATAAGATTGTTGTAAACTGATTGGTTTGGTTTGTAACAACAGCTGACCTGAAAAATTGCAAGCGTCAACTGACTTCTAGGCCACCTGTATATCATTCGACAAAACAGATAGAGCTATCTGCTTAGTCCAATGACAAACAAGGATTATCAAATAATCATAGTACAAAATATAACATTTTCAATATTACCACTTTACTTTAAAAAGAGCTCAACAGATTTTGTCCATTTTTCATGCGTTTTGTATGTAATTAAGGATTATTTTTTTAAAGGTTACGTTTGTCTATTATAGACTTATTTTACATATTTCTCTTCGAAATTAAATTTTCTACAAGTTTTTTTTGAGAAAATATTTTGTGTATATTGTACATTTAACATAGTAAATCTGCTTCAAACCTTAAAGGAACAACAAGTTCCTTCACATCAAAAGAAGAAAAAAAAGTCCAATTAACATAGGTCTGAAAATACTTAGTTACCAAGTTATACAGGATGAAAGATTTCGTCTGAATTTCAGTTCCCCTGCTGAAACGAAGCTCTATGGGTATTTGTTGGCTGTTAATTAAGATGTAAAATTTAGCGTAAAATTTAGTGTAAAATGAACTGAAAAATTGAATAAAAGCGTTCTCAGACCTGTAGCTACAGTAATTTTCAAGATGTTTGACGAAATACGCGATTTGCGTTTGAGAACGCTTTTATTCAATTATTCAGTTCATTTTACATAAAGTACGCTAAATTGTACATCTTAATTAACAGCCAACAAATACCCGTAGGGCTTCGTTTCGGCAGGGGAACTGAAATTCAGACGAAATCTTTCACCCTGTATAACTTGGTAACCAAGCATTTTCGGACCTATGTTAATTGGACCTATGTTAATTTCAGAACACGCTGTATAGTGAGGTCGACGTTATAATGGCAGTGGAGAAAGATAGGAAAACAGCATAACCGATGGTGCACCTGTTTTCAATAGACAACACTATAAAACCTGATACTTTCAGGCTGATTCCTGAATTGAATAGGTGCCACTGTCTTGAATAGATGATAACTGATACTGGTATATCTGATTTAATATAAACTGTCCATTCTAATAGATTATATTTCTAAATAGCTAAAAACGATCTGGTAACGTAGCAGAGCTAGAAAAGGATAGCGCTATCTGCTTTGTCCAATGATAGACCAGAATAGTAACACCAATGTCAATCAAATACTGCCATTATAACGTGAGCATCACTATGGTGATTATGAAATTCAATTGTTTTTTCTTTTAGTATGTTACCATTACAATGAAAAATAAAACCAGCTATTAATTAAAGATACGTGATTATGGTATGCCATGTACCACTCACCTAGATATTGAGGATTAGTTGATGTAATGAAACGCTGAAACTGTCTCATCAGTTGCGCAATGAAGTTCTGTTTGGATAGGGTGAGACACTTCTCATCAGAGTCCTGACACAACCAACCCAAGTCTTTGTATGCAATAAACACAGTCAGACAATTTCGCTGAGAATAGCGCTGGGGCGCCATTTTCTTCATCAGGACAGCTGTAAATAATAAATGAAGAAATAAGTAAATTGTTTTTCCATCAGAGGTTAACATAATATAGCCTATGACATATTTTTTTTTTAAATTTGATACCAAAGATGACAATAAATTCTTGAGAAAGCTTCAACAAATTTGAGAATATAATTTCCAATAGGCCTACTATGTTGACGGTATAAATTAATATTGAGAAAGATTTGATTTGATTGTCTAATAACAACATCAGTTAACATATATCTCTCTCACTCTCTATCTCTTTCTTTCTAGGATTGTGTGGCAGTGAGGACCTACAGTCCAAACTCCACCCTTAATAAACGCAAATATTTAATTACAGGATTATTATACAACTTGCTGTCATCATAAGAATGTAATAGAATCATTTACTGTAGCTTGAAAATAATTTGTAAATCAATACATACTATGTTACTAGTAAAAATTGATGGATAAAGTCTACCGTATCTATTTATTTCACTCACACTTTCTCACTCACTCACTCTCTCTCTCTCTTTCTCTCTCTGGTAGAGTGTTAGAATATTTTGAATATTATTTCTAAAGAATGGACATTGATATGTCCAAAGCTCCGCCAATTTATGTAGATGCATAACAATAAATCCAAATTGCTTTTCTCATATCATAAACAGTTCAGTAATTATTTTCTTAGTTTATTACGTAAATTAATCTATAATTTTGCTGTATTGTAAGTGTAAGCTCTTGTATATAGCCTAAGTCTGTAAGCCAGTAACCTAAGTATATTACTTATTGTAGGCTAATCTAAATAAATAAATAAAATACTCAATCAATCACTCTCTCTCTCTCTCTCTCTCTCTCTCCCTACTTCCATGCATCTTATTGCAGCTCAACAGCTCCAATTTATCATAATAATTGAATTAGTTATTATAAATGAAGATTTGGAAAATAAAATTAGTTTTTGATTATAAAATGTCAAATTTCAATATCAATATTTATAAACGATCTACAGCTGGCAGTTGGTGCAACTGCGTAACAGTCACATATAAGAGACCTGGAACTAAAATTTTCATCATTGTGTTTCTCACAGCCATCTCGCTCGCTCTCGAATCCGCTGCTATTGTTTGTCTTTGTTGTTAGATCTTAGTTCTTAGTTTGGTGTTTTAGTAGTTTAGCTGTAGTTTAAGTGTAGTTTTAGTTATAAGTAATTTAGTTATAATTATTTTAGTTTATAATTATGAATTAATTTCAAGTTTTTGTCAAGTTGTCGAAGGCTCACCAAGTTCAGTTTAAAAATGCACAATATTTTTATAACTTACTCATATTATACATTGCATGCCCATTTCGCCAGTACTTTCCACTTATAAGGAACCTTATATTTTTTCCCCATTCAGCTCACAGTTAAAATCAGTGAGTTTTACCTATAGGCCTATCATAATTTATCAATAATAAAATGGAATTGAATTTTTTACTATTGATTTATCATAATCAATTCTAATAGGCTACATTGGTAACATATTCTATAATAAAAGCTCTTTTTTAACAGTTTATAATTTCACACATTAGAAATTTGTTCAGTTCAAGGTCAATAAGTATATAAACTATCTATCTTATTTTCATACTTTACAGGTTTTGTGTTTCATAATTACTAGGCCTATTACAATTACCTAACACTTCATAATTCAATTATTTTATTAGTTTGGTTTAATAATAACAGTGACTGACATTCATCGTGCAATTGACTTTTGAAAGTAGGGTTTTTAATTTCTACTATTCTCTTCTACTAGCTCTGAGTTTCAAGATACCTAGCTTCAACCCATACCCTACAATCCAACAATAATTATTAAAAAAGAGTTGAATCTTTTGATCCACCACTAATATTACTAATACTTTGAAACCATGTTTTATAATAATAGCTCTTAATTTATCAAAACTTTTATAACTTAATTCAGTTTAAGATTTGTGATTAATCCCAAATAAATTATTCATATTTTGGTTCCAATCATTTAGAAATAATCTTTCAATCTTTTGTTATTTGTTTGCTTCAAATGTCACAGATACTGACAATTTAACTTATCTCATTGAATTTAAATTTGAAATACTCTCATCGGTAGACAACTTGAAATCAATTATTTGAGTTTTATCTTAAAACTTTCTCAAAGCATATAATGGATACCTAATTTTAATCACACAATATAAATATTTTAATTATCTACTGTACACAATATAACTCAAATTACTCAAGAAATCCATTCAATCTATTAATAGGCGTTATTTATGTTGATATTGTAAAAAGCAGAGTAAGTATCTTACCTCTCATGGAAAGAATAGTTGATTCTCAAATACCGGTAGCGTTGCTTACGAAACTACAAGGCTAGAACCATCAGGTGATCAGCTGTTCAAAAGCGTACACTTCAACCCGTGTTTACATTGAAAACCCTATGTTGAATGGAATTTTTCGTGAATAAACGTTAATAATTCAACTGATATCACTTTTTTGAAATAATGACTTGTTATTTTATTTTTCCAATTCAAATTTTAACCTACATCATAAATTTCAAGGGTAGTAATCATTGAATTATATTAATATTTTTAGTTATTGGTTAACCAATTTGTAGGTTACATGTTTCAAGATAGCTTATTCAAATTCAAACTTACTTCTTTTACAAAAGTATTAAGTTTAGCCGAGTCATGGTTTATAAATAAGAATTATCATGTTATTGATCAACAATAAATTATAAAAACATTGTTGATAATCTAAATTAGTTTCTTTTTAAACGAATTTAAGTACGATGTATTTACGGGTGCGCTCAACTCTATTCTGGAGTTTAAGACTAAATTCATTATTTTTTCAAATCTTTCAAGTAAAAAAGTGTTGATTTTGAATCGTGTAGGATAAATATTACATATATATATATATATATATATATATATATATATATATATATATAGACTTAATATGATACATAGACTAATATGATACTTTTTTAGACTTAATATGATACATAGCTGGCATACATTTAATAGAGAATGAGTTACAATTTATAAAATAGCGTACCCTGGTAGGTCTACAAGATTAACTGTATAGTTTAACACCTTAACACCATAATTTTTTTATTCACATTATGACATTTACAATCATGAATAATATTTCAATTGAACTACTGTATATATCTATACTCTTTCTTCAAAGTTTAGAATCATTAAAACTGCTAGTAGTGTTTTGAATTATGGTATGTGTTTCCTCTGATCCCACAACCGTGGCTAATTAATAAAGCAGAAGTTATTAAAGATCATGCTGTAATTCGAATAGCAGAGCTTCAAAACTGAATGAAGTATAAACATATCAGTTTTTTGACATTATATTTTATATTAATATATATAAGGTAGAAGTAAAATGACACTCATTCTTTTACCCATTAATCTATTTACTCACCCGGATAAGTAAGAAAGTCGTGTTTCAGTTGATTCGTTGTTGATTATCCATATTTTTTACCAATATTATTACAAAGTATATTGTATTTTGATAACTTTAAACTGAAAAAACACATTCTTTTGGTGTAACGACGACCGTTTAGTGCTGGTGTGTTGTACATTCTCAAGCCGAACAGAAACTCGAAACGGTAGTTGCCACACCAAAAGAATATGAGTGTTTTTTCACTTTAAAGTTATCAAAATGAAATATAGTTAATGTTCAACCTTCTAGAGGCGCACTAAGACACTACCTCCGTAAACACGGAGGTGTAGTGACTGAGACCGTAATTGAAAAAAAATCAAAGATGGCCAATACGGTATGCGCTTTTTCAAGAACTGACAGAAAAATGTTGAATACAAGTTCAGTTATAGGGTCTAGAAATTCAAAATAGCTAAACCTTATTGACTTCTATATCGCCCAGAATAGGCGATTTTTTTTTTGCTCTTACCAGCGTTTTCTTAGCTGTTTAAAAATTCAAGAGAGAATTCTTACGTTTGGTACAAAATTTCAGGTAACTTGAGGTGTATTGGTTATGTAGGCTATTGCAGGGCCTAGAAGGTGTGCTAGATATTGGCGTTTCCAGTGTTTATCTGTGTTTTATCAGCATTTTCAAAACCAAATGAGCAAAAATGTTCAAATTTTATACAATTTTTTAGCATAATATGAAATAACAGTTCAAGGAATGAAATGACAAATTTATAGCAACACTGAATTGGATTATTAATTGCGCAATAATGATACCCCTGCCATTTAGCAGATAATCTTAACTCAGCTGGGGGATTCTAGTCTTTGCATGTTAGAAGAGACCATCATAAATATTAATATAATTTGTGCAAGAGTGCGCTTAATTATGCATAACCAAGCTTGCAGACGAGAAACGTACAATATCTGAAAAGAGCAAGAGGAACACTCACACTGTAAGCGTGTACTTGGTTGCGTTCAGTGTGAACAACGTGTTTCAATAGCATTTTTCAAATTTTGTTTTTCGGGTCATGCATGATTCGACGAAAATTTGCACATACCCATTCAATGTGATCATACCCTTATTCTCATGTTTCAAGATATTATTCATAGTATTACTTTTGTGACCAAGAATAAATCTTTCAAGTAGTATCCTACCAGAGCGTCAATAAACATAGCACTGGTTCATTAGCACTATTGAAGAATATACATAGATTTTTCATGATACGACATGGTCTTACATATGGTATAAATACAAGAACTCTGATATCTCACTCTACGACAAATTATTATTTACTCTGTATCGATCAGCCATAACCCATAAAGAACACTTTACTTACTTAACGGTACTTACTTCCGATGAGTAAGATGTATTCCTCACGGTCTTGGAACGGGGAATCGTCAAATTTCAAATTGTGTCAAACTCTGTTAAGAGTAGAAACAGATTAGATAAAAATGATATGTAAGTTACTGGATCAGGCTGAATATTAAAATCATTTACTGAGTAAGCTAGCAGTATAATCATTGATCACATATTTTCGTTTATAATAATATTGTTAGAAATACCGTACTGTATGTTCTGTTTTAATACTAAAGATAACCAACATTGCAAAAGTTTTCTATTTCAAGCCATTCTTGTTATGATTTGAGAAGAATTCTTATTCCAATAGTGACTTATATAATAAAATGAGTCATAGCCTACCTATTTACCTTTTCAAAAATATAATGTTTTATCTAAAAATTCCTTAAATCTAATAAAGCTATAAATATTAGCATACTACAAAAGCTGTGATTGTAATTCCTCTCGTAGAAATTGAGCAATACTGTAATCAAAATTAAAAAAAAACAATAGGTAGACCTAATTCAAAGCTCAAGCAACTCAACTTTAAACTATATTTTTTGACAATAATTGAAATACGTGTTTGAATTTGAAAAAGCTAATTTAAAACAAGGCTAACCTACAAATTGGTTAACCAATAACTAAGAATATTAAGAGAACTCAATGATTACTACCCTTGAAATTCATGATGAAGGACAAGAATTGTATTGGTAAAATGAAATAAGAACCCTTTTTTCGAAAAAGTAGTTATCAGTTGAATTATTAGCGTTTATTCATGAAAAATTCCACTCGACATAGGGATTTCAATGTAAACACGGGTTGAAGTGTACGCTTTTGAACAGCTGATCGGCTGCATGTTCTGGCCATGTAGATCTTTAGTAGGCACTGCCGGTAGTTTTGAATCCAACTATACAAAATCACACTAGGCTACAATAGTGACAATAGTATTTCACGACATAAGTTAGTAACTTGCAATTAATATATAATTAAACGGACGTCACCACATCAAAGAATGTGAATGTTTTTCCACTTTAAAGTTTTATGAAATATGATAGTAATATAATTAACTTGAAATATGCATAAACTCTTCTTTAGTAATTCACAACACTACACTACATACAGATTCAAAATAAATAACTGAAAAGAAAATGGGGGGTTATCTTGAACTTGAACTTGATATTAAATCAAAATGGCATTGAATGGAAAAATAACTCTCGGTCTCAATCATCACAGTATTGCACATGCGCTGGTAACGATTTTTTCCCGTTCCATTCAGTCATCTTTCAATGTAGCGTTCTTTGTGATGATTGCTACCGAGTACTGTGACTGGAGCCAATCGTCATTTTATTTTAATGATAATATTATTATCCAATAATGATTTATCATTGAATTCAATATAACTAACTGAACATAGAAGTATTTAACATTAATATAACTAAAATAGTAAATATATAGTAAATTATACATATTAAAAATATAATTTTGAAGAATATTACCAAAAAAACAAAGTTGTTATTTAACTGAAGTCAGCATATTGCAATTTCAAATCGAAATCCTAACACCCTAACCTTCCCTTCACCTTTGAAACATCAACAACATAACCCTACCTGGGCCCTAGCCCCTTCTAGCATATTGTAATTTCAAAGCAATAACTTAACCTACTATTATGAAACGTTATTAAATATAACCTTTATAAAACCTAACCCCTAACCCTTTTACATTTAATAGGTTGGTACTCAGATTCATTCGACATCTTCAGTACAAAACATAAACATGTGGTTTATTTTCTAGAACTAAACAAATATTATATTTCATGGATAGTAAAATGTGAGTTGAATCTTGGCACTCAATCAGCTGGTCGATACACAAAGAGTACTTTTGAATAACTATTTGGTAACTGTGTCCGTTGCTGGTCGTTACTCTGTATCTTTGACAAAGAGAAGCTTTTGTTGTCAGTCATCAGACCACAGATCAGCTGATACATCCACAGCACAGAGAAGAGAACCCCCGTGAAGCTGGCCCTACCCAAAACGACACAAATTAAATTACATAACTGAACATTTAGTGCTCAATTTGTGCTGTTTTGTGCTGTAAAAATTTTATTTTGTGCTGTCAATTTAAAGAAGATATTAAACTTTGAAAGTGAGTAGGGCTGGCTTCACGCTAGCACCACCCAGAACGGCACAAATTAATTGTCATATCCAGGGATTTAGTGCTCAATTTGTGCTGTTTTGTGCTGCAAAAATTTTTATTTGTGCTATCAATTTAAAGAAGATATTCATCTTTGATATTGGGCGGGCTGGCTTCACGCTTGCACCACACAAAATGGCACAAATCAATTCACAAAAGAGCACAAATAAATCAACATATCTAGGGATTTAGTGCTCAATTTGTGCTGTTTTGTGCTGTAAAAAGTTTATTTTGTGCTATCAATTTAAAGAAGATATTGGACTTTGAAAGTGGGTAGGGCTGGCTTCACGCTTGCACCACCCACAATGGTACAAATCAATTCACAAAACAGCACAAATAAATCAACATATTTAAGGATTTAGTGCTCAATTTGTGCTGTTTTGTGCTGCGAAATTTTTTATTTGTGCTATCAATTTAAATAAGATATTCAACTTTGAAAGTGGGCGGGCTGTCTTCACGCTTGCACCACCCAAAATGGTACAAATCAATTCACAAAACAGCACAAATAAATCAACATATTTAAGGATTTAGTGCTCAATTTGTGCTGTTTTGTGCTGTAAAAAGTTTTTTTGTGCTATCAATTAAAGAAGATATTCAACTTTGAAAGTGGGCGGGCTGGCCCCACCCAAAACGGCAAAAACGAATTGACATATCCAGGGTTTAGTGCTCAATTTGTGCTGTTTTGTGCTGCAAAAATTTTTATTTGTGCTATCAATTTAAAGAAGATATTCATCTTTGATATTGGGCGGGCTGGCTTCACGCTTGCACCACACAAAATGGCACAAATCAATTCACAAAAGAGCACAAATAAATCAACATATCTAGGGATTTAGTGCTCAATTGTGCTGTTTTGTGCTGTAAAAAGTTTATTTTGTGCTATCAATTTAAAGAAGATATTGGACTTTGAAAGTGGGTAGGGATGGCTTCACGCTTGCACCACCCACAATATTACAAATCAATTCACAAAACAGCACAAATAAATCAACATATTTAAGGATTTAGTGCTCAATTGTGCTGTTTTGTGCTGCGAAATTTTTTATTTGTGCTATCAATTTAAATAAGATATTCAACTTTGAAAGTGGGCGGGCTGTCTTCACGCTTGCACCACCCAAAATGGTACAAATCAATTCACAAAACAGCACAAATAAATCAACATATTTAAGGATTTAGTGCTCAATTTGTGCTGTTTTGTGCTGTAAAAAGTTCATTTTGTTCTATCAATTTAAAGAAGATATTCAACTTTGAAAGTGGGCGGGCTGTCTTCACGCTTGCACCACCCAAAATGGTACAAATCAATTCACAAAACAGCACAAATAAATCATTATATCTAGGGATTTAGTGCTCAATTTGTGCTGTTTTGTGCTTTAAGAAGTTTATTTTGTGCTGTCAATTCAAAGAAGACATTCAACTTTGAAAGTGGGCGGGCTGGCTTCAAGCTTGCACCACCCAAAATGGTACAAACCAATTCACAAAACAGCACAAATAAATCAACATTTCTAAGGATTTAGTGCTCAAATTGTGCTATTCGTGCTGAAAAAAGTTTATTTTGTGCTATCAATTCAATGAAGATATTGGACTTTCAAAGTGGGTAGGGCTGGCTTCTAGCTTGCACCACCCAAAATGGTACAAATCAATTCACAAATAAATCATCATATCTGGGGATTTAGTGCTCAATTTGTGCTGTTTTGTGCTGTAAAAAGTTCATTTTGTGCTATCAATTCAAAGAAGATATTGGACTTTGAATGTTGGTGGGGCTGGCTTCATGTCAGCACCACCCAAAACCGCACAAATTGATTCACAAAAAAGCACAAATAAAACAACATATCTAAGTATTTAGTGCTCAATTTGTGATGCAAAAAGTTTATCTTGTGCTGTCAATTTGAAGAAGATATTGAACTTTGAGAGTGTGCAGGGCTGGCATCAGGCTAGTACCACACAGAACGGCACAAATCAATTCATAAAACAGCACAAATAAATTAAAATATCTAGGGTTTTATTGATGAATCTGTACTGGAGATAGTTTATAGATATAATATATCTATAAACTATCTCCATTATATAATTCCTGATAATGTTATAAATGGTTTATTCATCAGAAGCATACCACACATCTTTAGAAAATAAAGTACATTGGTAATCACAGGCCTAAAAAATAAAGTACATTAGGTTTAAATAAAGTACATGTCATTTGCACCTGTATATTCAAAAAGTCAGATCAAATCAAAAATTTTATTCACAATACAAACAATTGAGGGTCCTGCCAAACCCGAAGTTTAGCAGTCAGCATATTTCTTTGTGGCATTCTTATACTCACAAGAATACACGTTATTGACATGAATATCACTGATTACTATCAGAATCCATTATAATTATTCTATTAGTAATAATGACTAATGATAGAATAATTCGATTTATTCAATAAGAACATGATAGCTTGGAAAGTTATTGATTGCATACTGCTATGACGAAAATTATCATAAATAAATTAATTTCATTTGTTACAAAGCACACACTCATACTGAAGAATTGTTTAATATAGTATCATGAAAAACATATAATTTATTTTCAATCCAAACAGTTTTGGAGTTGGTCTTGTAAATTCAAAATGTAAGTTATAATAGGTATGTCTTGAAAAAATGTATAATATTGTTACTCTTCAACAATTCAATCAACTCTAGGCTACTGTATTGCAAAATAATTTGAGGTATACAAGATTAAGAAATTTAATGCAAAGAAATTGCACCCCTCTGGCCAAAGCTATGTGTACTTCTCAAAATACAATTTTAAATGATTTATTAAAAGCATAAAACACCCTTTATTTATATGAAATATTTTTAATGAACGACCGGTTCCAGCTTATTTTAGCCATTTTCAAGTTCAAATGAAAAATGAATAAATAAATAAAAAAGTATTGACGAATTTATGTACATATAAGACTATCCTCCATATTATGTTATATTTCTAGGTTTGCATGATTTCATCAAAAATGGGATTATCTAAATCGAATTTAATGATAGTTATTAGTTTATTATACTATATTATTTTGCTGTAGTGTAGATATGAAATCTTCTTTTACATTAATTTAATTTACTGCTTTTGCTTCTAACGTTTCAAATCTTCATATTAGCATTCATATCAACATATTCATGGTTTTCTTCTATCAAGTGCTCCACGAGGCTGATTATTGAGTAGTATTTTTTGATTTTAGAGCTTGAATGTGCTCCTGGAAAAAATAATAAAGGGTGCTTTATTATGTTTTTGATAACTTCTATAAGTAGCCCATGCAAATAAATTAATTTTAAATGGATATTCAAAATACAATACATGAGTATTATAATGGGATACAAAATGAGTACAATGAATTTTAAATTTAATAAAAAATCAATTAGTTATTCTTGAAAATATATTTCTTATTGCTTTTGGCAATCATCAATAAATAATTGTTACTGGTGAAGAGTTGCAAAGCATCTTTACAATCAACATTCAAATTGAAATAAATCATCACTTCGTCATTTCTTATGAGATTCAAAGATGCTTTGCTCCTCTCATCTCTTCACTTATTATTCATCACCGAAAAAATACTTTACACAAATGCTGAAATGCAGGGATAGAGAGTAATAATATGAAATCACTTTATAAAAATTACTAGCAAGAACCCGTGCTTCGCAAGGATCTATTTTGAAACTTGACAAAATGAAAACTTGACGTAATGAAATTTTGAAGAATTGAGAATAGGCCTATAACCATCCTTGGTTAATTAAGAATCTATAAGCAAAATTTCAAGTTAATTAGTCCAGTAGTTCAGACGTGATGATGCGTCAAACATAATTTTCCTATCCCGTATGTGCATAAGCCAGCTCTTTACTCTATATAATTATTATAGATATAGTGAATGACTGCAAGAGATAGGACTGTGGAACAGAATAGTGGTGAAACTATGATAGCGCCAGAAGTGTCTCAAACACAATAGTAGGTACTACATGAACTTTTTGAAAGTGATTTGAAAAAATGTTAAAACAACAGAACTGAATCCTTATCATTCTACCTTCATTTAGAGAGGCTTTTGTTTGAGCCGAATGGAAATCTATTTATAAAAAAATGAATGTCTGTTTGTTTGTTCCCTGTAGACTTGAAAACTACTTGACATAACGGCATGAAACTTTGGGAATATGTTGTGTGAATATTGGGGATGGTTTCTAAACAGAAATTTTAATAGGGGGGCTAATAATAATATTCATTAATCCATTTTGCAGTCATATGTTTTCGAAATTTTCGGCCGAGCGGCTACTGAAGAACGAAAAGATGATCATGATTCAAGATCATATTGTGATAATATGATTTAGCATCTAGTTACCAGCTGTAATAAACATATCACCCTGTGATAAATTATTGTGTACTGGTATTAAAACAGTAGTTTGGAGTTGAAGTGTAGTTGATTGGTACCAGCTGTTGATAATGGTTCCTTAGAAGACCTATACAAATAATTATCACTCCCCTATCATTGAGAAACTGGAAAATGTTGAAAGAAATTATTCACCTAATGAAAGAGAGTATATATATATTCTATAGTATATATGTATAGTATTCATATTGCATTCATTAATTACTGAAGAATGGAAGAATAATTTACAATTTTTTGAATTTGAGCTCAGCTTATATTCATCCTAAAATGGAAAGAATATGGAATTATGTGTGATTTATCGTACATGGCATATATTTTCTGGTCATATAGGTATCGACAATCTACAGCTATGAAAACATTGAATATTTTTCTTTGAAACACTGATATAACCTTTTTTTTAATTGAAAACTTTACTGATAGATATTACTACCAATTGATTGAGAAGAATAATAATATGTTTTCGGAATAATGAATGCTGCATGACTAAGCACATAGGAAGTCCGTATTGAACATGTTGATTGCCAGATAAATTCCATGATTCACCAAATAAAGTCAAGTGTAACATGAGATACATTGGCGGTACAAAGTTCGCTGGATAAGCTAGTTGTAAATTAAGCTTTATTATTAAATAGACAACGCTGAAAAAGACAGGCTCAATCACCAGGAATACTATAAATCTATGAGAGACCAGTAAGCCATTAATATTGAGTAGTTCAATCACTTCCATTATGGACATTGGATACATTATGGACAGTCAATACGTATGAAATTTATTAGCTACCGTACAGAATAAAACATTTTTGATTGCAGTGACCCCGACTACTGTATTATGAATAACCATATTCGGATCAAATATAAGGAATTACTCGCATCTCTCATCAATTCGTAGTTTTTATTCACAAAATATCAAAAAAATATATATATATATATAAAGTTATATTTGATAAAATCACGGCTAGTACTCAAGTTTGTCTTTTTCTGGCCGTGCTACAAATAAATGTAGGTATATGTTTGACATTTTGTTTCTGTAATCTTGTTGTCTATTAAGAAAGTTCTCAATGTGATTTTTGATGGCAATAAAATTTGAATTTGAAAAAAGAATTACCAACAAACTCCTAACCAAAGAAAACCTTTGTGCTCTGTTCTAATCTGAGTGTATGCGACTCCATATACAGCTGATAGAAGGCGCAAACCGAACTGGCCAAGCATACAACGTGAACAAACACGTGGTAAGCTCGCGCTCTCAATCAACACAAAATCAATTCGATCAGCTAATTGATGAAATTGTTTTAAGCTTTCCAATGATTACAACATATGTTAGAATATCATGTGTGAATTATCTCAGTTCCATATGGAGTTCACCTTACCATAAGCTTACTTAATAGGATCCTTTTTCATCCTTTGAAATCCTTAGAGGCAAAATATCTAAAAATCCGTTCTTAGTGCGCATCTAGCATGTCTGAAGAATATTTGTGCAAAGTTTTAAGTCTGTAGGCCAATTAGTTTGAGCTGTAGTGTGATTTTACATCAAAATTTTCGAAAAGTGCCCTCTCCTGAACCCCCCTGTGCTCCTGATTGGCATTTTTCTGCATAGATCTGATTTTTTTCGTACCTGAACGAAAGAGTTCCTCATGACTTTGCTGTGCAATGAGCGGTTAAAAAGTACAAAATTTTGGGGGGCCCCAGCTCCCTCAGGGGGGCAAATTTCTGGAAATCCTTTCCAGAACATGGAAAACCTCGAACCGCGCACCTAACCGTGCATTCCTCCGAACATCAACGAACATGAGCATAGGTTTCATAATGTTAAAAATCAGCTGTTAATCATTCGCCGTACCGTACTCCGAACCATTCGCCTTGCCGCTTGGCTCTGTTCTAACTGCTCGCCTCACCTCACTCCGAACGCTGAACTTTTCAGCCAATCAGAGCCCTTGATTACAATTCACCGTGCAGCTCGCTCCACAATATTTTGGCTATCCATCACAAGTGGAAAACATGGAAACATGAATACAGAAGTATGGACAATTTTTTATTTGATTAAATTCATGTTTTGAAAAATTCATTGTTACGAATGATAAATTGATAGGAGCCTTAAATATTTTCTAATTCAAATGAAATAACTTCTAAAAAAAATAATGATTGGATAAATACCAATATTGAATTATTGTTGACCAAGAACTACGTACATCGACAATTCATTAAACTAATTCTGTATTGATAAAATTATAATTATTTTCTCTATCGATAATCAATTTCATGAACTAATCATCATCTAACTGGAAAAAGTACTTCAATTTCCATAAATTTATTAATAGAATTATATAAATCTAAAGTGTAGGTTGTTATTTTACTAAAAGTTACGATAAAATTAATAGTTCTCTTCAGGGGGAGTTTTGACAACCCACAAAACTCATTTTCATTTGAAGAAATAATATCAAAAAGGTGCATAGGACCTAACTTTTTTGTTCAGCTTGCCAAAATACCCCTCATTTCAATATTAAAATTTTCGACTGACTGTACAGTGGGTCAATCATTCTATCAAGGCTTGAATAATTTTGAAATTTTAATTAAATAAAAATGGTAGAAAATAATTATCATGTAGATATCAACACCTTTATTTAAAGACATATTAACTGCGTGCGTTTTCATACTGCCGATACAGCATTGATAAAACTGTAGACGTTTATTTAGCAATCTCAAAAAAATGTTCTAGCTGAAAAATAATAATACATGCCACGTGTAGGCTCATACATTGCATCAGGAAAACGAAGTTCAAAACTATGGTTTTCCTAAACATATGTTTTTGAGATAATTTCTTTGATGCAGCTGTATCACATTCACCATTATAAATTATACAGAGTTTGTGAGAATGAAAATATCTATTGATTACCAAAACAATACTATTATTATATTAATGATAATAATTAATTATTAAAACAATACTTTTATTATATCAATAATAATAATATTATTGAACATATTATCAATTATCAGAACAATATTATTGAGGTTGAGTGGAATCAAGTAGAAAGCAATGATAGAACAGATGTTCTTTTTTGAATTTCTATCATATTATTTTGTTATTTCCAATGATTACAACATATGTTAGAATATCACATGTCAATAAATAAATATTATCTCATTCCCATATTACCTTACCATGTTCATAACCTTACTTAATAGGATCCTTTTTCTTCCTTTGAAACCCTTAGAGGCAAAATATTTCAAAATCCGTTCTTAGTGCGCGTCTAGCATGTTTGAAGAATATTTTTGCAAAGTTTCAAGTCTGTAGGACAATTAGTTTGAGCTGTAGTGTGATTTTACATCAAAATTTTCGAAAAATGCCCTCTCCTGGACCCCCCTGTGCTCCTGATCAAAATTTTTCTGCATAGATCTGATTTTTTTTTGTAGCTGAACAAAAAAGTTCCTCATGACTTTGCTGTGCAATGAGCGGATAAAAAGTACAAAATTTTGGGGTGGCCCCAGCTCCCTCAGGGGGGCAAATTTCTGGAAATCCTTTCTTAGTGGATGTTTCCAGGCTACCATAAACAATCGTGCAAAATTTCAAGTTTTTAGGCTCAGTAGTTTGGGCTGTGGTGTGATTTCAGTCCGTTGGGGCTTAGCCTTTTATAAGTACCGTATAGAAAGATTGAACTCATCAGCATCACATGTAGGGACGTTCCGATACCGCCATTCATTCGATACTCGGTATCGAAAGGAGAGTATCGATATTAGTAAAGTATCGAAAGAAAAGTATCGATACCACGAGTATCGAAAGAAAAGTATCGATACCGATACCACAAGCATCGAGTGAGCATTAAGGATCGGAATTACCAACTAAAATACTTATCTACTAACTGCAAAACTGCAATCTATCAAGTATAGTCTCAATAGTCTGTCGAAACAAAGAAGTCCCTCTGGCAAGATGGGAAAATGACTCCAGCTTGGTCAATAAGGGTATCAATACGTTTCTTTCGATACTTTACTAATAACGATACCCTCCTTTCGATACCAAGTATTGAAAGAATGGTGGTATCGGAACTGGAACGTCCCTAAAGATGTGTAAATGACTCAAGCTCGGTCAATATTGGTTCAAAAATTATCAATTTGATTTCAAATTGTAGGAATATTTGTTCAAGAATTATAAATGTGGTCTTAATAGTAGATCAAATTGATAATTTTTGAACCAATATTGACTGAGCTTGAGTCAGTTATGTACTGTTTGTTATTAGTGATGTCATAATGTCTGGTAACTGCTACACTGGGCTATAATTCAGTACTATAATTTTCATCTATATTAATCCTTATAATCTTCTAAGATTGATATAACAATTTATTTATGATTATGTAATTAATTGAAGTGAACTACTTTTTTACCCATTTCGCCATTCGATACCGTTTCGATACTCCAACTTGCGTATCGATACCAGTAAAGTATCGAATCATTCGATACCGATACCGATACCACCGGTATCGAAAGCAAAGTATCGATACCAGTAAGTATCGAAAGTATCGGAACGTCCCTAGGCGACATTTCAAGAACGATCTTAACGACAGAGAAAACGCAAATAGACCAAAGGCAACCCCACGTGACCTCACTACCAACATAACGGTTTTAAACTTCTACTGATCATTTTTTAGGTTATGTTTAGCGGAATTGTAAGGATATTAGGTTATATTTTATCAACAAACTGAACAACAGTCAACATGTTTAAAATGTAACAAAGTACAGTAGATACAAAATTATTTATTACTTGGTAGGTTTATTCTTATAAATAATACCTTCTTTAGCAGAAGGCTAATCAAACACAAAGACTTAACATTGATGAATTCGTTTAAAACAGAAAGTTGAAACGGTTAATAGTATGATTAGGCTATTCATCACTGTACCAGGTAAGATAATATTGCCTAGGCTCTATTTGAAATAATTTTTAGATTTTAACATTTAAAATGTACCTTCAAAACAAGTATTGCTAATTATACAGAACAGTCACTTTTAGTTTTAATAAAACCATACGATTCCCCGATCTATGGACCGTGGCGATTAACTTACACTGGATAAGTAATAACGTAAATGCTTGTCACTTATAATTTTTGCCTGCCCATACTCAGGTAGGCTACAACAAATCGGGACCTCATTAGGAAACTTAGATACTGTAATCTTAAATATTGAATAGGCTACCTACCCACTGAAAAATGTTATTGATAAAACATGTAAAAACAATAATTAGGATTATTAGAATCTGCTGTATTTTCAGCCTAAAGAAAGTACGGTAGAGTTAGGAATACAGTAGTTATTGGTCAATCTAAAGGAAAACAAAATTAATACAAACATATTTAATAGCCATTGAACAAGATCAAAATGTAATCTATGTGCATCTTCTATTTTTTCAATAGAGTTTATTGAAATAGGACAAGTAGCCTATTGCATTTTAGGAGTTGATGGAGGAGTATAAAGTTGGTCAGAATATTGAATAATACACGTTAGGCTACCTATCATCTAAGTTACCTATTATCTTGTAGTGAACAACTACAAGACTTAATCTATTTTGGACTATGAGTCTAACCTTACCTAATCTGGGAGAGGAATAGCACAAGGTTGACTTATTTTTTCTTCTATCATTTTGATAATGTACTTAGTGTATCAATCAATAAATAATCAATCTTTTCTTTTTTTCTCGTTATAGGTTTTGCATTATATAGCATGCTTTAGGTTGCATATAAAGCTTCACGTTATAACACCTGACTCCTGCCTCACTCAGGATTGAACGACACCTCAAAACCAAATCCAAAAAATAGGTTTTAAAAACGGATTTTTTAAAAGAATCATTGAAATACGCATGATACATGTAGCCTACTGTATTGTCATATAAAATCTTAGCAGGTCTAGAAACAGTTATTTTTTCTTTTTTCAGAGAATAACAGGCTGATTGAGCTATGGTTGAAACTTGCTCTTGGGTTTATCTTGCTAGTTTATGGCTGGTGATCACAGTATCAAGTATCTGGTGAGCTTTCTTGTAATTATCAACCTATCAAATCATGTTGATGTATAAAAATCTTGTCGATGCTGTATAAAAATTACAAATTGTTTTCAATACCAATAATAATAGAGTTTCGCATTATCGTGTTATCAGATGGGCACGCTAAACTGCGGTCCTGGCTGAAGTATGACAGTCGTAAGGCCCATTGATGGCTTAAATATATTCAGGCGGTGAGACCTTCCCGCAAGAGACTCCCCACCGACAAAAGCCACACGAATTTACTTTTTTTTAAGTTTTGCATTCTAACATTACAATACTGCCTTGATCTCCTATTGGAGGCCGCCCGGAACATTCATATTATTGGTGTTTCCAAAACAAATTTTTGAGACAGGACCGTTCTTCATTGGTTGGGTTCTGTAGATGTTCCCTACTAATTGTTTGTTAGCCTGGGTACACACGGGCCAATAGGCCATTAATTTCGATTAGTTCCACTACTTCCATTTCGTGGAGTCAATATTATAAACCACACCTAACAACTAAGAAGACATTAAATGTCATCAATGACATCAATTTGTCTCAGGCCAGACTGACTCGATCTCATAATAGCTTCCCTGTCCGTGCATTTGAGATTTACAACAGGATGCCGGTGTATTTCCGTGAACAGGAGAAAAAATCTTCAAGAAGGCACTTCGTGAGAAGCTTGTGAGTCTCTACTTCCTGGATGAAGAGTCAATCCAATGTTTTATGAGATTTATGACTGACCTCCCATCTTGATCTCAGTTTGGTTATCAAGTTTTAAGTTTTATTTTTTATGACGCAATCTATCAGGCAAGTGCTGGTCATGGATGGAGACTACTGAATTACTGAATGTCACATGGGACGGTAGGTGATGCGAATTTCCACCAAACGTGTTCCATTATATAGTTTTTTTTTTTAATTTCCTTGCCCTATTACCATAGGTAAGGAAAGTATTGCTTTCAAAAAAATTAAGGTACCTCAATTTCCACATTTCTATACTTTTCAAAGTCCCCTGAGTCCAAAAATAGTGGTTTTTTAAACTGAAAAATAAAACAAATTAAAATTAAATCATTTCAACCAAAAAATAATGAATAAGTCATACGAAAATAAGCATATGAACATATATTATATAATATCAACTTGTTCATTATTGCATTTAAACTTGAAAATGACCAATGTAGGCCGAAACTAGTTGTTGAAATGTTTTAATTAAAAAGTGTACTCCATGTTTTTATATTGTGTTTATTAATTTCAGTTTTTGGTATCAGATTGAAACAATTCATGAAAACAAAAAACTTCACTATTCACCTCTACAAATAAAAAGTGGGTTACTCACCATATACTGTAAAACGAGATTCATCTCTTGAAAGTCAGGTCAATCCTACCCTATTCATACCCTAATCCTACAACTTTAGCAAACCGACTATATCTTATGAACCGTCTATCATCCTAGCTTCAGCCTCCTTTAAGGCTTTTTACATGTCTTGATGATACCAGCAAGTGCTTCAGACTTGCATTCTGTATGAGCTATTTTACTTTGATAAATTCAATGTAAATTATCTTTTCAGGTCACAGTCAACTTCAAATCAGGTAGAAAGATTCAAGAAGTCCAATCGTCTTATGATGATTAGTTTGATCATGAGGTTCTCTACCTGGGGATGAACAACTTGCCCGTGAGAGAGAGAGGCCAGTAACCATTGCAGAGCGGATGATCAAGCTGGTGAAGAGAATCCACCACAAGCCCAATAGTGCTCTAATTAACATGTGCATCATTCTGCCAAGGAGTGAGAACAGTTTCAAAATTGCCGGAAGTGATGAAGAAAGAATAGACTTCTGGAATGGCAAAGCAACCTCGACGAAAGTCATGTATCGACAATATTGTGTAAAAGGTATTAGTTTCAAGCTTTCAATTTCAATAATTTAATCTATACCACTATGAAAATGAGATGGCGTCTGCACGTTTTCTGGGTGTTCGTTACGCCTAAATGGTATGTGACATTTTGCCGAAAGATGGTTTATATAACCGATGACTGTCATTGACCTATTTTTGTTGAGAAAATCCTTAAGCCGTGTCTACACTGAACAGTTCGGCAAACATGTTTGTTGAGGAGCTCAGGGACAAACATTTTAAAAAGTTTGGACAATCATTGTTTGTCAAACAAAAAAGTTACTGTTTTTCCAAACATTTTCAGTGTTGACATATGTAAAACATGAAACCTGTTCTCCTCACTTACAAATATTTTGTTTGGTGACGTGTCCACACTGGCCACCAACAAACATTGTTTGTCAAATAACATAATAAAATTTGCCCAAAATTTTTCAACAAACATGTTTGTAAAACATTTGTTCAGTGTGGACACGGCTTAAAGGATAAGCCCTACTGTCCTTCAATGTGTACATGCTATTCTCACGGAGGAAGTTTTTATTTTGTTTTTTATGTCACATGTGTGTATTTAACAAATTAGCTGTTCTAATTATTACATCATATACCCTTTGGTAATCATCATGTTAAACATCCACATGTTTACTTGAACAGGTGATTTTGGTAACATTGGTTTTAAAAGTATCAAAATCAATTCGACGCTCGATAATATCTTAAGCCGGTCACTCACTACCCGGTAGACCGGACAGGTACCGGTCTACCTGTCCAGTCTGTAAGCCTAGCCCCCTATTCAGCCGCGACTAGCGCTTGTGGCGCGACGCGAGTTTTTGTAACTCTTGTAAAGGAGTAGATCAGCGCAAATTGGCAACACGACGTGACGCTGCGCGTCTCCTATCCTTTGCATGAGTTACAAAAATCGCGTCGCGCGCTGGTCGCGCTCAAATTCAAATTTTAGGCCTATTTATTCCCAATACACATTATATAAAATATTGTACAGGCACTGTAAATTTACATAAAAATTTCAACTTAACACTTAACATAAAAAATTAACACATCATTCTATGCTGTTCAACCTAATGCTAAAATATTGTTCAAGACTATAAAAACATTTCTCCAATAGGAACTTTTTAATTCTTCTCTTGCATTCCTTCTCAGGTAATACCCTAACGGTAGGTGGTTATAAAATATGCTTGCTCAGGCCTTAAAACTAGTATGACTAGATCTATAATAGTAAAATTCATTTAAGATATTTAATCAATTCAGTGTGTAATGAAAGTGGACATTATTATGACTGTAAAATACATTTAAATTAGACTTCACAAACAACAAGCATGTGTATATGAAAATACATGGTAAATTCATAATTCCCAGTCTTATGAATAAAAGCTTTCAATGAGTGAGAGGTGGTTCATTTCAAATTGTTCTATCTGCTCTTTTTTGCAATAAAAGATAGAAATAGGCCTTTTTGTGTATTGGAATATGGGCTAGGTACACTCAACAGAATTTTTTTCATTTCTCAACCGAATTTGACTTATGATGCATGATTTTGGACCGCCTTGACGAGTCGAGAAGAATGAAGTGTAGTAATATGAAATCTGAGTATTGTGTCAAAAGTTATTAGAGTTTGAAATTTTGATCCTTGAGGTGTCCTCATGCGCGCCTCTCCACCAGGAAATGATGAAATGAAGTGCATCTAACGGATGATTTTCATAGAGCATAATCTCATGAACTTCTGTCATTGTGCAGGACAATGTAGTTGGTGATGATGGATTAAGCTGAAAATTAGGTGTTTTTCGCAATACAAGGAGTATTGTTGTTAGGTGTACCTGGAAATCTATATGAGATGAAGCGCTCTACCTGATCTTAGATTGTAAAGCACAAAAATGCTCCTAGATGAATTTTGAATTATACATGTAAATGGTAACAATCGGAAGATATTGTTGATCAAAAACTAAAATTCATCAGAATTGATTTTTTCTTTGAATCTTATACATTTTTGAAAAATCATAACTCAGTACTCATTGGAGATAGAGAGAATAATGTTTTTTTTATTTCAGGCGCCAAAATATATCACAAAGGCCGCAAAGACAGTTCATCGTGTGTGTTGTTTCTCATTCTGCAAAGACAGTGAACATGTAATCATATAGTTTGACACCATACACAACGTTTTACCATTACCATAGTATAATATACCACTCTCATTGTATAATTTTGTACATTACGAAACATGTGTTCTGTCATGAATAATAATGTGTATATGTAAATTAACAATTTATTGTTACTTTCACAATTTTTCATATGTTTTGAAAAAAAATTAAAAGGTATTATGTACTTCATTGGATAATTATTTTATACTAGCTTTGATCAGTCTGGCACGTAGCCAGGATTTGATTTCGGGTGGGGCAAATTATATTTTATTGCCATCGAGATTTAACAAGAAAAATCAACTTACGCCTAAAATATGCATTTTCCTACAGGTACCTTGGAAAGTGACCTTTTCTGCACTGATTGCAGGCCGCAAAGAACCACTTTTCCGCTCTAGAGCGCAAAGTATTACTTTGCGTAGGTACTCTTAATACTTAGCGTATTATCTTGCAGCCATCCCAATCAGCTGTAGACATTGTTGGCGTGTATTTTGAATGCGGACTTGTTCTATGTATTTTTTCTGATTTTCAAATAAATAAAAATGAGAACCCATTAAATTATACATTTTGAATATTATTAATTATTCATTATTTCAAATAATTTTTTTTTCATTCATAAATTGATCGGTTGAAAAATATTAAATTAAGATTGACTCAAAATTATTCAAATTTTCAATTGATTGGATTAATTCAATTTTTAATTTGAATGAATTATCGATTATTGATTTTCAATTGGATTATCAGGTTTAAAATAAATTAAAGTTGTTATTAATAGCAAAATTATACAGACAAACATTTGATGGATTTCAGCCATCATTTTACCCATAATTAACCACTTTTCATATTCGATGGTAACTGTAGGAAAAATTTAATGTGAAACACGTGCGCAAAGTTCCTCTGCTGCACTCAAGAAACCATTCCGCCCTCGCCTATGGCTCGTGCGTAAAAGTTCTTTCGGTGCAGCAATCTGTCACTTTGCGCACTAGTTGCACAAATAACTATTTTCTGCGTTTTCTAAGCTATCATACACCTGTATATACATGACAATCTCTAGAACCTTGGAGAAACAGGTACTATTTGGATGGGTCTATAACTGGAAGGTTCCTCTTTTGAGCCCTTCTTATGAACGGGAACAACTTTGGAGACTTTTAATACATCGGGGAAAACACCCTGTGTAATACACCTGTTTATACAAATGGTCAGTACTGGCACTACAGAGTGAGCAATAGTTTTGAGAAGACAGCTTGATAGACCATAGAAATCTTCACTCTTCGAAACTTTAAGATTATGAACCACTTTAAAAATCATCTCTTGACTCACCTCATGAAAAAAGAATAAGCTATTTTGCACTTTATTTACATTATCATTGAGCAATACACTGGCTGTAATTGATGGCTTGTCTATCTTCTCGTGCACATCATCTACTGACTGAATGAAATAATTATTAAGTTTGTTTGGTTCAGGAGTAGATAAGAACATTCTTGTTGAAGGATAAAGTTTTGATAATTTGCCATGCTTTCTTACATTTGTTATTAGAGGATTCAATGATTGATGCAACAGAATCCCTCTTGGCTTCATCCAATGAATTTCTGTACAGTGCTCTGCATCTAAGATAAAGTGTTTTCGAATGTTCGGTTTTTTGTTTTTTGCAAAAAATTTTCATCTGAAGATTATAAGTTAATTTGCTCTGAAAACTGGATTTCTCATTCATAGGCAATAGATCCATTCACAGTTTATCAAGAATCTATTTTATTGGAGCCGACAACTTTCCTTAGTGTGATAGGTGTTATATGCTATTCCAACCGTTTAAGGAAAAATTGGTAGCACGGCAAATGGTACGCCCTGGTGTGGGACTGAATCACCACATTTGTTCCAAATGTTACCCCTGTGGTGGGACAGAATTACAAAATAAATATGTCCCAAATGGTACACTATGAAATCCCTGGTTATAGAAATTATTAGTGGATAGATATCTTGATAGGTTATGAATGGTTTGTTGCTGAGTGGGAAATCAGTTCAAGAGAGATCAAGTCCTAATGAATATATTATCTGTGCAGACCAGCAAAATGGCATACAATATGAAAAATATTAAAATTGATGATGAGTTAATAGCTGCCTTAACACAACTGTTTGATAAGCAAGATGCTAAGTTAGACCAAATGTTTAAAAAACAAAATGCTAGATTTGATGAGTTAAATGCTAAATTTGATAAGCAAAATGCTAAGTTAGACCAAATGTTTAAAAATCAAAATGCTAGGTTTGATGATATGAAGCAAGAATGTACTAGCATTAGACTAGAGCAGGTTAGTATAAACCTTCTATTGAAAGATGCACATGAAACATTGAAAGATGAAAACAAATTGAAGCATGATAATAGTAGTGTTAAGATACAAGATCAGCTCATTCAAGTTTCTGACAATGTAGGCCTAGTTACTGTTGTTGAAAAAGTCAACCATAGTGAGACAGTAGAATTGAATAAAGAAGTAGGTAGGGAGTTGTCTTCACAGAAAGTCAACTATCATGAAAGTAATATTGCTACATTGAAGGTTAGGAAAACTATAAGTAAAGTGAATGTTTACATGAGACAGGTTTCTGTAGAGGTTAGGAATAATGTAAACAAAATGAATGTTGCTTTGAGTCAAGTTGATGAGTTCAACTTTCAACTGAGAATTGAAAAGGTGTATGCAATGCATTCTCAAGTGAACATGACGAACTTTTGTAGGCAAAACTGCTTGGTTGAAACAAATGAACCCATGGATAAAATCATGCTATTGAAGAAAACAAAACGCAAAGTCACCATTGATGTGTTAGTATTCAAAGGTTGTTTCAAGTTGCTTACTTACAAGATGATGACAATGAATCACATGATGAAAGGGTATTCCCCAACACACAATGATTAGGAATCCTGTGTTATGCCGGGATTCAGAATAGCATAATCGCTACACAGTGTATGGTAAGAGTCCATAATTGTGTCTTTTTTCTTTCCTATAGCCTATTTTTCTTGGCCCTTGATCTTTTCAAATTTCAATTCTTTCCTGTCTTTGTGTAATATTCAGTAAATTTCTTCTATGATACATATCTTAACCAATCTTGTCCATAGTCATTTAAATTTGTATTTTTTCTGAAATAATTTTAGAAGTTGAAATAGTAGCTTATTTTCCTAATTTTTAATTTGTTGATAAAACTTAACTTTTCCAAAATCTATCCACTGTAGTGTAAAGAATTGTGTGCTTGTGACATATTTTTTCATCATGTATCACTTATGTGAAGTGTATAAATTTTGTGTGTATTGTTTTAGGGGATTTATTTACCCAGTTTTCTTTTTCTCTTGTTTGTATTTTTTAGGGAACTTATTTACCCAGTATTCATCTTGATCATCTTTGTATCATAATCTTGAAATGTTTATACTTATTATACAGTCTTTAAATTTTAAATTATTTTAAAAAATAATTGGTTAATTTAAAACGTTGTGTTATATTATCAATTGAAATGAGTTAAAGGCTAAAATTTTTCTAAAGTGTTTTGTAATTGATATTTTTTTTTTAATTTTAAAACTGTTTGTTCTATAAATTTTGATATGATTGATTATCGTTTGAAATGGATGCTAGGGTGTATGTAGAATTTTTAGTGGGGTTTGTTGATTAGAATTTTGCTGGTATGTGATTGTTTTTTGAGATGGAAACCCATTATTGCCTAAAGAAGGAATAACAGAGGTTATGACTTAGAGAGGCAGTAATGAGATAATATTTTTTGTGTTGATTACTTATGTTGATTGCCATAGATGCAAAAATAATGATTAATAATGTTGATTGCCATAGATGCAAAATGATGATTACTTATGAATATTGTTTGCCTTTGAAGCAAAATATTATTGATGTTTTGAATGGTTTCTTGTTTAATGTTTGATAGTAAAGTTTTGTCATGAAATGTAGTTTGTGTTTAGAACATTGAAGAGTCGAAATAAACTATAGTATCCAACAAACGATGATTAACAATATTAAATAATTTGCTTTTTATACAATTTTTGAACAAAATTAAAACTAAATAATTTTGAAACCCTGAATGATAAATCATAAATGTGAAATGAACATGCTATAAATGAAATGTTATATTAATAATAATGAAATGCAAATATATTATGAAATGATTGAATAGAAGACCAAATGTCTGAAATTATTGAAATATGTATTGAAATTAAATTTTTGTTGTGTTGTTATGATGTTTGTTTTTTACAATTTTGATAATGATACAGGGTGTTATGAAATTATATTCTATTTTGAAGAATGGATTAAATTTTGATAATTGAACAGTGAATAGATGAAAATGAATTTTTTTTAAATTTATCATTGATATGTCCATATTTCACAATTTATGTATTGCTGACTGTATAATAAGATGTTAACAAATTTCAATTTCATAGATACTTAAAATTAATTTTATGTGTATTAGATTGTATTGATAGCCTAATCAAGTTTTTCTTCTTAGTTTATAAGCATTTTAAGATAACAGGTACAGCACAGACATTAACATTGAAATAGTTATCATGTGAATCTCGAAATCAGTAACAAGTGAATGCCATGAAGAGTGTTAAGAACATTTGGGTGATTTTCAAACTAGTGTGACATAACTACGCCAATATCTACGCCTAAATCTACGCTGCGGCCTACACCAATAAATACGCCAATGTCAACACCAATAACTACGCCAATGTCAACACCAATAACTACGCCAAAATCTACGCCGATGCCTGTGCTGATGTCAACGCCAATATCTACGCCGATGCCTGCGCCGAAGCCAATATCTGCGCCAATGCTGATGCCAAAATCTGCGCCAATGCTGATGCCAACAACAAAAATCAAAGCCAATATCTGCGCCAATGCTGATGCCAACAACAAAAATCAAAGCCAATATCTGCGCCAATGCTGATGCCAAAATCTGCGCCAATGCCAACAACAAAAATCAATGCCAATAGCTACGCCAATGCCTGCGCCAATGCTGATGCCAACACCAAAATCAACGCCGATGCCTGTGCTAATGCCAATGCCTGCGCCAATGCCAATGCCTGCGCCAATGCCAATGTCAACGCCGATGCCAAAGCCGACACCAAAGCATACGCCAATAGCAATGCCAATGCTTATTGCTGACTCTGTATCTCAAACTTCAACACTACTGCATTACCTGGAGGTAATTGCCATCCATGTTCACATTCACAACTTTGAATTCAGAAGAACAGTCACAGTATCATGAAAGAATTGATTCAAAAAATCCTCTCCTAAATTATTCCTGTATGCAGAACTCTAAACCTTGAAAGCTGAAAATATCAAAAAACCAAACCTTACCTAAATTAATCCTCACCTAAATTAATCCTGTATGCAGCGTCTATCTCTTTTCCAAAAAACGAATTACATTGTCATTTCAAGCCTGAAATGTACATTGTATAATTACAAATATGATACAAAATTTATGTGACTCTGTATTGAATTTGGAATGCAGCCGTCTACTACAAACATGAAGCAATGCTAACTGAGATGTCACCTGTATCGAGTTTGGAATGCAGCCGTCTACTACAAACATGAAGCAATGCTAATTGAGATGTCACCTGTATCGAGTTTGGTATGCAGCAGTTGACTACAAGTATCAGCCCAACACTACGTGCATCCAGATCAGCCCAACACTTAACGTCATCACATTGGAGTCACACTTAACTGAAAATCATACTGAGTGCCTTAACGGACTGTTTTCCAAAATGTGCATCAATAAAATCAACCGCGTCAATAGTGAAAGAAATGAACATTTTTTGATTTATTGAAATTTTATGTGAAAATTAAATGTAACAATTCATCAATTCATTTAAAAAAATAAATAATAATAATAAATTTTTCATTCAACATACTAAATTTTTTTTATGCAATAAAAATTAAATTTTTCTATCTATTAAATTTATGTGCAATTTCAAAAAACTATTCTTTACATATTAAACTTTCTGTTGAGATATTTTTCTTTAAATTATAAAGCTAAATCAAAAGTAATATTGATATTCTATATTTCGAGATATTGTTTGGAAACATATAACAAATGCTATTGATGAATTTTTATAATAATTTTCAATATTATAGGACAACATGTAATGTTTTTCTAGAAAAAATTGTTACTGTTCTCGAATTTAAATTTCAACAATTTTCATTAGGGTCAATGTAAATTTTTTCTTTAAATTTTCAAACAGTAAAATTTTTTTATGTCAAGAGGGGGGTATTTGTAATATTACATTTTTCTTCTCACATTTAAATCGAATCTTCAATTCGAGATCTATGGAACTTTATAGTAAATGTCAGAGTTATCAATAGACGGATAAACTTTTTGACGGAGAATTTATTATCGTAAATGTTTGTTGCATTGTTCCATAATGTCACCGAGGCAGGGTTAACAAATTACTAAATAAATCGTTTATTTGAATAGAATATATGTATAAAAATTTAAAATAACATTTTCAAAATAAAGTTTTATTGAGAACAGATGTAGAATGTGAATTCTAAACTTATAAGTTATAATTTTGTGTTGACGTGTCTGTAAAGATCGATATTGAACAGGGCGTTGTCTTTCGTGACTGGCAACTTGTGTTTTTTTTCCTGTTGGACCTTCTTCTGAATATATGGCTGGCTGTTGCTTGTATAATTTTGTGCTCTGAATTATTGTCTGTTTAAGTAAATTTATTAATGTTTTAAATTGAGTTTTATATAAATTTTTGTGCATAATTTGCTGTTTGTATAGTAAAGCCAATAGCCACTGTGTTTCAACTGTAAACTAGATAAGTATTTTTTAGTTCGTAATAATTCTGAAATCATTAGGCTTGTAAGTTATTGTTTTTTGTACATTTCTGTGTTTTGCAAAAAATTTTCATCTGAAGATTATAAGTTAATTTGCTCTGAAAACTGGATTTCTCATTCATAGGCAATAGATCCATTCACAGTTTATCAAGAATCTATCACAATAAACCTTGCATATTGACTAGCCTTCGTATATAGGTACTGCTGTACTTGATTGTTTATAATGTCGTTTTCACAAAACATTTTGCATTGCGCACTTGGAGTAGATAAGGCTTTATGTAAAGTTTATGTAAACTTTAAAGAAGAAATCTTTTTAAAACTCATGTTAGTGACGACCGTTTCGTTGTGTGCTGCATCATCAAACTAAATTATGTTCAAACAGTAGACTCTCAAAATTTGAGGGTTATTGTGGTGGGGGAATTAAACTCAGCTATATCAATGAGTTTAAAAATAAGGTATTTATACTTTAAAGTTTACATTAGTGATATATTCAACGAGTGAAAAAATAATGGATATTCAATAAAGAAAAACAAAAATAATTGATTAAAATAGAAACAAATGAATACG
Organism: Nilaparvata lugens; assembly: GCF_014356525.2. Lineage (NCBI taxonomy): Eukaryota > Metazoa > Arthropoda > Insecta > Hemiptera > Delphacidae > Nilaparvata > Nilaparvata lugens. Next base: position 5,976,232 of record NC_052519.1, read on the forward strand.
GTACGCATTAAATACGAAACATCATACAATAATCAAGAATTATTTGAATCATACAAGGATTCAAATAAAAATCTGAAGAAATTATTGGTATTAACCAGTCCCATGAACACTAAACAGCGTTCAAAGAAAATTTCAATTTTTTTTACTCCATTATTTTAATTTAATCAAGCGTGTTTCAAAAAAACACTGAGAATATTATTGCGTGGTCACAAAATATGTGGCAAACCTAACACTATTCATACAGTAGCATTTTATAGAAATTTTCATAAAAATCTCTGATGGTGTTGAAAAAAGGCGTGTGAATGATCATTGACAATATAGCCTAAGCCTACAGTATAGGTAATAACACCAAGTCCATAAAATTTATGTTAAGTTAGTTTGGTTTGCTTCAGGCAGGATTTATAATATTATGCTGATGCAGTATTTTGTAGATAGAAACACTATTTTGATGACTATATTGTCATGAACTTTAATATTATCACAGAAATTAAAAAGATTGAATCATTGTTCTTACATTTTCTTGTTTTCAAAGTTATTTTTAAGAAATATCAACACAGTAGGCTATAGATATGATATTTTATTTGAATATTAAGGTACCCACCATACTAAGTATCGATAAAAAATGTGCTATAAGACAAGAATAGAGCGTATTCAACAATCAAAACTCAAGCATTATTTGCATGTGGAATATATAATTAATTTTAATGTGAAATACTAAAACAATCTTATTCGAAGTGAAGTTCATAATTGGCGGTTAGCGTGTGCAGTGCATGTCATGGTTGGAAACCTTATAAATAGCTAAGGTATTTAACACCAGTTCTGGTGTTTTTTTTTTAAATCATAACGAAATAAGAGTTAATTTATTTATTCAAGTGAGTAAATCATTGCTTTATAGTTATTGGTTTTAGTATGAACGATGTCATCGTTGCATTTACTTGATATTGGGTAGGATATGTCGTTGCAATAAAAATACGTAAAAGATAGACATTCCAACTCTAAATATTATAAAAATATTATTTAAGAGATTTTATCAAGAATAATAGAATTAAAATCGAATAATTTATTTTCATAATCTGAAAATATATGAAAATAGCTAATCCGTTGGGTTGGTCAAGCTGGTTATCAATGGTCTATTTGGATTTTCTCTGTATTGAGGTAGTCACATTTCAACGAAAATTTTTCAGTGGAATGGTGAAAATATCTGATTTAGAGATGGGAAGTTCGGATCACTTTACTGATTCGGGTCAGTCGTTCACATTCACTGCCGCAACCCGTTCAAAAAGACCCGTTCAATTGAACGGTCAATTTTCTATAGCTTCCCTATAAACAAGCAAAAAAAAAAGGTTGGTGAGTAAAGACAGTAGAAACAGGGGTTTACTCCAGTTGATGAACGGGTCAAATGAATGGGTTTTTTTGAATAAATGTGATCCGGATCACTCGTTCACCTTAATGACCCGTTCAATTCGAACGGGTCATGACCGAACGACACATCTCTAATCTGATTGAGCTTTTCATAAAGGTAAGACTTTTCAATTATGTTTTCAAACAGCAGGAATAATTCCCAGCAGGTTTTCATTGTTGAACTCAGAGTTTAATTGTTGACCGCATAGTCCAATAAGTTACATTGTTGAAATTTAAATTAATCAAATAACATTAACACCCTAATGCACTATCCCCCATTTTGAATGCCACGTTATTTCTATTAAAATCAATTTTATTCGTTCCCTTAATTGTTTGTAAATTTTTGGATTCTAATATTGGATGATTGATCAATTACCCACAGATAACTACTAGTACAGCTGATTTGTAAGGATTTTGTGCTTTTAGGAATAAAATTTTTCATGCTCTATTAATTGTAGAAATAATAGCCTACAATGAGAATCATAAAATTATGAGTCGTGATTTAATTTTGAATCGGTCTAAATTACTTTATAATTATTTTCAAATTTGATTGCTCTTATCTTCTATATGTCATTAGCATTCTTGTATAATTTGAATTCTGAATTTTAGTTCAATGTTCAAGAAGATAATTCAATGTTATTTTCCGAATTTGTTAGCCTATTTGTACCCAAAATCCCAATTTCTTATAACCTTTCAATTTTTGGTTATTGAAGCAAAGTATTTTTGGGGTTATGTCACAGTCAGACAGAGTACGGTCAAATAGCTCAAGCTTGTTTTGTAAAATCTATCAATATTGATAACAAAATGCTATTTAAGTTTACTTTTGTGTATAAACGTTTTAAAACATATTTATCAGAGTGATGTAGCCTAGTTTTTATCTATAGTATTATTTTCAGCAAACTAGGATAATTTTGAGTTATTGAATTTTCTCCTAACCTATAAGTTAAAGACATTCTTATCATGTTAACTTATCGTGTTCTTGCTGGAATGTCAACTTTTATTACATGTCTCCTATACGATAGCTCGAACAAATTTCTTCGTAAATCTAGTTTGCAATGATCAAATTAAAAATTGAAGAACAAACATAGGTAATTATTTTCTTCAAGATTCCACTGACAATGAAATGACAGAATTTTATCTTCGATCAATATGACTACAGGTAGGCTAATCTCAGGTTATAGTTTAGGCTAATATCTTCCAATTCAAATTATATAACCTAATCAAATTAAAAATTAATGTGAACTAGCTTTTATAATTTTGATTGTTAAAAGTTTAAACTTGCTTTTGTACCGTAGGCCTATACTAAGTCATTATCTAAACATTATAGTTTTCTTAGACCTAGGATATCTTTTGTTTGAATTCTTTGATGACATAGTAGTCAAAAGTGACTAATTATACGGTTTTTTTGAAAATAGTCTGCCAAAATATTGCAATTTTAAACCAAAAACCTAACCTCAAAATTCAAACTTGCATAGCTGTAGAAAACTGTAAAACCACCCAAACTTACCCTTTTTACCTTCCAACCTTTATTAAAACAAATTCTTTCAGAACCATTTTAAAAAGTTAGATCAATAAATGCCTTTTTATTTGCTCCACTAGATAGAAAGTGATATGCGTGAAGATGCTGTCATGTTATTAGATGAGTGATGATATTTTGATGTATAGATAATTTTAATATTGATAATAGGGACACCAGATACAAAACTGTACACATTTTGTTCAAATTCCACTACAGACCATAATTTACTGTGTAATTTTTTGGAAACTTTACATTTTTCAATGATGGTTTGCAACATATAGGCTAGTTAAATCTACTACTATAATAGATTGACAATCAATCAGTTCAATTATTAATAGCCTACATTGAATATAATTATATATTTTGAGTAATTTTTGTCAACTGTTTATTTATTTAATAGAAACATACTAGCTAAACCGCTCACAATTATTATGATTGTTTCCTCAATTGGTCTTAACTGTGTGTAATAGGAATGGGAGTAAACACGACATAAGTATTTAATACCTTAAGAAAGGTTTTTAATAACTTGAACTATACAGGTTTCGAATTGGAATGAGTTTGTTTGGAGACTTAGTAACAGTAATAACAAATTCAAAACATATGTTGTTATACTACATTCTTCCCCCCAAAGAGTTAATGAATGTAGTCATTCAAATAATTAGGGGGTCTTCTATTTCTAAAACTTCTTCTTGGATATGTATTTTGATTTTCTTGTCCAGTAGTCTGTTGTCTAGGTTGTAAGCTCTCGGCAGTAGTACTAGTTTCGTTTTCTTGGTTTTGGGTTGCTTGAGGATTATGAAAGTATTCAAGTTCAGGTTCGGAAGTTGGTAATTGAGAATTTTCATCATTTTCAGAATCGGTTTGTTCTTCGTGATCTCTGTTTTCGTACTCTCCAACTGGAGCAAGATGACGTGTTGATACTGTGGTTTCTCTTCCATCAGGTAGCTTTACATGTGCATACTCAGCATTTCCATGTAGAAGTTGGACCTCTTCAACAAGTGGCTCATATTTAGATGTTCAATTGAATTTTTTTAAATAGACAGGGCCGGAATTGAGAAGCCAAGAAGGAGCTGAAACACCATTGTTTCCAGATCTACGTGGGTGTAAAAACATACGCTCATGAGGAGTTTGATTTGTGGCTGTGCAAAGTAATGTTCTTGTTGAGCTAAGAGCATCTTCTAAAACTGACTCCCATTGATTTATTTCTTAATTAAGTGATTTTAATGCTAGCTCAATCGTTTTCCATAGAATACCATTATATCTTTCAACCTGTCCATTACCTGCTGGGTTGTAAGCAGTGGTTCTGCTAGTTGCAATTCCATGCGAGTTTAGGTAATTTTTCAAGTCTTGACTCATAAATGATGTTCCTCTGTCTGAATGTATGTAACTAGGAACCCCAAACGTAGAAAACAGGGTTTTCAGTTTTGATTTAACTGTAGATGATGACATGTCTGGACATGGGAAAGCAAAAGGGAACCGTGAAAACTCATCTACTATTACCAATAAATAACGATTTCGACTTGATGAAGGCAGAGGGCCTTTGAAATCGATATTTAGTCGTTCAAATGCAGAAGTGGCTTTAATCAGAGTCCCTTTGTGTTTGAAGAATTTGGGCTTGACAGCAGCAGGGGTGCCCAGCCCCCCCCCAAGGGCAATGGCGCAAGCCCCCCCGCAATCCAAGTGTAATGCCCCCCCCAAAGTACCCCAATTCCCAACCCAAAGTTCTCAACACTCGTCAGTGTATGACAATAAAATTCACATCTTACATTCTAATCTTCTAAATGACATTATTTACCTTTGGTCTTGTGAGGAGTTCTTACTCTTTTCATAATATTGTAAAAATATATACTATCGTTCCTTATCTCTTTTAAAATAGAAATAAAGTATCTTTTTGATATTTTTGAGACTAGCAGTGCACCCGTTCTTGTTCGGGAGGACTAGAAAGTACTACATTACATCAGGAAAAACTACATGACAAATATTTTAATAGGATATTGAAAGATAAGTAAGGGAGGCTTTGCTTTTTAAATGTTAAGGTTACTTATAGAAAGTTGAATATTAATATAATTGATAATTCTTTATTGCGAAAGAATATTGCATAGCAATTTTGGTACCTAAAC